>NC_061508.1:359726651-359770526 GCF_022539505.1 Lolium rigidum | reverse complement strand
GATGATCAAGCGGGGTGCCGCCCCCACACACGAGATAGGTGTGAGGGCGGCTAGATATGCAAGGGTTGCACTACGTAAGCATGCTTAAACGAAGAACAATGCTAACCCTAACACATCTATGATAACTACGTTGCTCGCCATCAAAAGCGCTTCGAACGAGCAACGCATGAACAACGTGGGGCTTGTGCTTGCCTAGATCGCAAGATGCGATCTAGGCAGCATGTCGCTACCCGATAGAAACCCTCGAGACGAAGGAGTTGGCGATGCGCCGAGATTGGTTTGTTTTGGGTTGAACGTGAGTTGTTGTTTATTCCATAAACCCTAGGTACATATTTATAGTCCAGGGGACTTTCTAACGTGGGAATATCCCATCGTGCACGATATAAACTCTAACTTTTATCCAAGATAAAAAACTACTAATTAAAGATACACGGGCAATTCAGCCCAAACCCTTCGTGCCAGGCCGCTTCAGAAATCTTCCACGTGTAATCTTCCAAGCCCGGCCCACCTCTGGATTTGTCCAAAATCTGGTGATAACAAAACTAAAAATGAAATTTTATTCAGTTCTTCGAATGCCAAATGGCTCTGTGGTTTTACGTGATTGTGTGCACAACTTTAAAAACGGTGGGTTCCCTAAATAACCACACAAATTCTAATCCTTTCCGTCTCCAAAATCCTTACTGTGACTGAAAAAAGTAACCGTGGCTTAGAAAGACAGAAAGTAGACGGTTGTTGTAGGGCAGAAAGAGGAGGCTGCGGACGTGCCGCACGTGGGGTACAAAACCACTCGCGGCGTAGGAGACGTCAAAATGCAACTTCAGACCTAATTCAATACGTATGTGGAGACTCAATCAGACCTGTGGAGGCATAATTTTCTTATCAGATTTCTAATGAGACCATATAAGAAAATGCCACGGCACTATTGATGCAATAGATGAAAACCTGCAGCGTTTAATCCTTCTAGTATGATTAAATCAATGGTGATTACAGAGGTTTAAATTATGTGATGAACATTGAATTTGTAACATGGATAGGCCGTCTACTTTGAAAAAAATCACCATGTTCCCCTTAGTTTCTGAACCTATCAAATAAGAACACTTAGCTAACAATAACAAAAAATTAACCTGTAGATAACTTAATACAAAAATTGACCTGATGTATCAAGTACTCAGTTATATCAGCTTCAGCGCACGGGTTAATGCAACATGATGAAATTTGAGGATATAGATATTCTTATGGATATTATATTGCTCTTGTGTAATGTCATAAACCTTATATAATTTTTTTAACATTACATGGGAGACAAATATTTGTTGGGAAAAGTCTAAATATGCATGAACTAAATGTTAACCAATCCATATATATTAACAATGTATCTGATTTACATTAAATCTTACACCTATTTTCACCTATAGGGGTTTCCCCTTTCTCATATAAGTACAGATGAAATCTGAACATAAAAACATAGACGTAACCACTGACTAAATGCAGTGACACATTTAATTACTAAGTCCATCAGTTCGTCATTTATTTTGATGCTGAGTTGCAGCCCACAATTAATTACTAAGTCGATCAGTTCGCCGTTTATTTTTATGTTGAGTTGCAGCCCACAATTAATCCTTGAACTTATTGATATTTGTTTTTGACCTAACAATATCCCATGGCTTCATAGGAGGCCAACTGACAGTAAATCATCAAATTAACATTAATGTTTAAAGTTATCCAGGATATATCTGATCATAGCAAGGAAAATACTTACTTGAACAAAACCGAGCATTGCCCATTTTGCTGGATAGGTGTTATATGCAGTGGCCCTCAGAACTGGTGTAACCTGGTAAATAAAAGAATTTCACGATTAACTCAACTCTGAAGCGTGCATTGATCTCCATATTTTGTGTGCTTTTGGCACTGCCGTACCCACCCATACTTGTATCAACAAAAGATCTGATACGAAACTAACCTATTCCGCTGGTTCCAATCTAGGTGGTTTCCCCATTGAAATTCTTATCGGCTTGTCATCTATTGCCCATGTGCCGTGAAATCTAGAAAACATTACAGATAAGATAATGAATGTAACCGGTAAGAACTCATCTATACAGATAAAACTTACATGAAGTTGAGCACTGGATGCAGCGAGTTATAAGCAGTTTTATGGATAACATGTGAACTGAATCTTCGATGCATTCTGTTCAGCCACAAAGAAATTGTAGATATATAAAGATTTTAGTGATACCTCATGTAGCTTGCCACTCGCTGACCCAGGGGCGGCAGCGGGATCAAAGGGAAGGCATTGACGCTCGAACCAACCTCCTATAGTTTTCAAGCAGGAGAAGTGATCCAGATCTTAATCAAAACATGCACACTACAAAACAATGGAATAATATCGTATTAACAGTTGGGTCTTAAAAGTATACTAACTACCCATTTAAATTTCCTTCTTCTGGATCATATAAAGAATGTTTAAATCACAACTCGTTAATAGTTGGGTCTTACTAACTACCCATCTACAGAAGATGCAGCTTACAAATATTCATCAGACAACCATAGAGCTTCAAGATGAAGAGCCAACATCTAGTGCACAGAGATCTAACAAAGGTCGAAATACTGTCCATATAGTAAAAGAAGATTACAAATTACGTAAACAGTTGCACCAGCCCAAGTAAGTGTTATAGCTTTAGAAATTCCCTTTACATGTACCTGAATCCCGGAATCATATAAGTGAATTACTGAATAAAGCCTTTTTTGAAAGGCCATCTTTAGTTTCCAGATCTAACCAAGAATAAGGGCCTAAACTTCAGGGCAGAGTGACTAAAGTTGGAAGCACACACACAGTTTTATACTTTCGATTCACTTGGCTGAGATATGCACTAGTATAGTCAAGCTAGCAAATTCAAATATAAGCAAATTATCTGAATATCAACTGATCATGGTCTTTTAATATTTATTAGTGTAACTTTAGGCTATACCAATCCTATGATATTAATCGGAATCAACCAGTTGGTATAGAATGTGTAACCTCATAATAAGCCACAATTCTGTGAACTTGTTTTTTTGAAAAGTTGTAACCATGAGTGTAACTTCAGGATAAAGAAATATTTTTGTGAACTTTAGGTAGTTTCTCTTATTCTCTGAGCTGACCTCTCTATGTTAACATTTAG
This sequence comes from Lolium rigidum, assembly GCF_022539505.1. Taxonomy (NCBI): domain Eukaryota; kingdom Viridiplantae; phylum Streptophyta; class Magnoliopsida; order Poales; family Poaceae; genus Lolium; species Lolium rigidum. The sequence continues at coordinate 359,767,368 of NC_061508.1, read as the reverse complement.
CACACGACCTGGTCACATCTAGAAATTGCCCACTCCGTTTGATTTTTACAATGTACTAATGGTTCCAGTAATGTGTATTTATTTTGCACCAGTGGTGCATTTTTACACACACTCTATGTAGTCACCCTTTATGCATGACTATCTTTCAGGTTCAGTTTTGGCAATCTGTGCAAATTTGATTCAGTTCATACAAATTGTAACTTTACAGAAAGCTAACAACAGGAATGCTTACCCAATGACCCAATGATCATATATAATTTTAAAGCATATCTTGTGTGCAAAATATCCACTAATTCCTGCTGAAGATTTTTTTTGAATCATATGCCTGAAACCATCAGAACTTTGGACTCGTTGAAAATTATATTAATGGAGGGATCGAATAATTATATGACGATGTCGTTGTACACTTCTATACGTACCTATGCTGTAAGACTAATAACATGCATCTGCTGAGAACAAATTTCCCTAAGAAAGCAACCAACTAATAATAACATGCACTCAACAAAAAAGATTAGATGATCAAAGTGAAACAACATGACAGTTTTATCTACAGGGAGCCGTACATTTTCATCATTTATGTGACACATCCGTATAGATGAATTTCCTGTAAGCATTGTACCCAAAAAAAGCAGCAGTTAAAACACGATTTATGCATGCTTCTCAGAGAACCCACATGAGAAAATAAAATTGATGCCAACTTATTATTATGCAATGCTTGTCTTACCTGCAGATTCTGAACCGTACTTCTCCATCTAGTACATCAAACTCATGAACCTTCTGAAACGATGCAATAATTAGATTATGGAAGGTATTAAGAGGAGAGGGAAAAAATTAAAACAGATCGAGTGCTCAAACGGCAAATTAGGGAGAGATGATGCTGTTCTAGTAGATGAGATGAGTTGGGGAGAAGTATTCTTTGTGGTTGGTTCGTCATCTTCCTCCACTGGTACAGCAAATTAGAGAAACAGGAGCTCAAAGGAAGAAAGAGGAGAAAAAGGAGTGACTTGCACTTTAATATAGTACTTATGAAAGTGGAACCTAAGTAATCTGCAAATAGTGAAGCCATTCTTTGAATCACACAAAAACTAAACCTGTAAATAGTGAAGCTGTTCTTTGAATGTAATAAAATGTTGGTCATCCTTCTGATCCTGTTACTCTAGCACTCAAACAAAACTTCAGAAAAAGAAAATGGCAATGCTCAGAATAGGGTAATTACCATGCATGCATTCAAATCCTCAATCAAGTCCTGGGAGTGGTGTTGGGGTCGCATTACTCGATGGGGAATTGCTTTTCCTTGTCCTTTCTGGAAAATGCAGACAACTTAGTGCTAATGTTTTGATGGCGGAAAAACAGAAATTAACTACAAAATCCTGATAACATCAAGTGCGCGTAATACAGGCTGCCGTGGCGACCTTGCTTTTCAACCACTACTCGCAAAGTCACAATAATTCAGAAACCTTACAAGATTCTGCAGAAAAATGAACTTTGTCTGCCACTTCTTCCATTAATATAATACATGCAACCTGAGTTATTTTTCCAGCAATGACTCAAAAAAAACCTAAGATTTGCATAGGCAGGCCACAAATTGTGTAGCCCACTTGAGGACCATAAGAACAGGGAGGAGATGGAAGTATAAAACAGGTTGCTTCCCACAGGAATAGTCATTTGACACTTCAATAGATAATGACTTATGGCAAAACTGAGTGCAGAAGTACTATGTAAGTACAACAAAAGCCTTATGGCTGTGTACCACTATATTTGTCAAGAAAGTGCAAACAAAATAAGGCTCAGTATATCTACTTATATAGGAGGCGCTTGGAAGCTTTTATCTAAGGTGTACCTTGCATTTCCTGAGAATGACTTGCAGCCTTACACACCATCAGATGAGCATAAACCATTCATTACAAATTCAAGTGAACCAAAAAATTGCTGTGAAAATGACACAGGTGATCTTTAGTCTTTAGCAAAAAAAAATGCACCACCATAGTCTATATCAATCCCCCCAAGTAACTCTATCTTTGCTACCGAAAATTGTTAAGCACATAAACAGTGGATTTTTCTTAAGACATGTGCTTTCATACTTCTACTCATGCAACATGGAAGGTACTAGAAAAATAGCTTAACTGTAACTCATTGATCTTCCGATCAAAGACAAGGCTTCATTGAAGCTATAACCCTAATGCTTGACATGCCAACAATCTAAACACTTCCATGGACAGATTGGCTCCCTTGAGCATAGCAATCTATAGCAGCTCAAGAGTCAACACCACAAGAGCTGCTTTTGTATGTGCATGAATGCCCCAGAAAATTTCTCTAGCAGGTTCTGTGGAATTAGAAAAATCCTAACACTAACCATGAGAATTAATACAAAGTGCATTCACAACATCCACACAAATTATCCAAAAATAGAATCTCAGCGCTAAAACTGAATCATGACATGAACTCGGTAGTAGGGTTTTGGTCTCAATTTGAACAAGAGTAGTCACGGAGCCTTCCCTTTGATTCTAAGGAATTAAACGGACGGGTTACCTGCCCTTCTCGATATCCTTGGATAGCGATGTTGTCAGCCCTTGGCCGACTCGGACCGAGTACGCCCTAGCTGCTCGCTGAGGACGCGCAGCCAGCACCCGCACGTCGGCGAGGACCTGCTGGAGCTCCACCCTCGCCCGCGACGGTACGCGCCTCGGCCTCGACGCGCGTGGTCTGGTCGGCGCTGGTCGTCGACGAGGAGGCCTTGATTGTCGTGGTCCCTGGCGATGTTGCGGTCCTCGAGGGCGCCCACGGCGGGGCAGGCCCCTGCGTAGGATAGGGAGGATGGCGTCGTGTGAGGGCTCGTCGCGGTCGGCGCCAAGCCGCACGGCAAAAACAAGGAGGAGCAGGAGCAGGAGCACGGGGGCGGGGCCGAGAAGCATGCCGCAGGTGTCGTACGGGGAGAAGCACGAGGTGTGGCGGCGCGGGAACCGCGGCGGCGACCGTGCTGAACCACTGCTAGGGTTAGCCGCGACGTCGCTCTCAGGTGCGGAGCGGTGGGGCGAGAGTAGGGATCCAGTGGAGGGGCACAAGACGCAGTTCTCTCTGTGAGTAGAGGCGGCGGACGCGGCCGGCGGCGGACGGCGGCGGCACGCGAGAGAGAGAGGTGGGTGGGGGAGAGGAGTGCGAGAGAATTAGAGTCGGGACAGGGATGTCTGTTCATTTTGCATTTAGGCCCTTCAATTTTCGGAAAATAATGCCGGCACTTCGATAAATGCCATTGATAATCGAACATTGACGGCAACCTCCTAAAAGTGCCGCTAATTAGGTGGTAATCTAAGGCACTCACCAGGAAGTGCCGCTGATCAATAGCATTGTAGGCGTATTTCTAAACTGCCGGCAAGAAAGTGCCGGTAATCCAGACACGTGAGGTAGTATTTCTCATCTGAAAAGCTTAGATCCTGCCATATACTCTCTGTGTAGATAACTCTGCTGCTTTTCAGATACTCATGCCGTGTCACAACTTGAAAGAAGGAAAAACCCCACCTCCTCTAATGCGAATGCACCTGTTGAGTTTTTTTTTTCCTAAATGCATAGGCTATTAAGATGTGAAATTATACAAAACAAAGTTTGTTGCGAATTTTATTTGTGGTATCAATAAAAAAATGTGTTAGCTAGATTTGGTATGATCATTGTGCAATATCTTTTCTGAAAAATAACATTTTGATTAACATGATTAATGCTAATCGCATGGCAAAACTTTCATAAACAGTTGCTATGATTTTGTCTTACAATATGAAACACATTAATGTGAGATTTGTCTAGCAAGATATTGTCTTATTTCTCATGTTCCAAAGTCATGGCTCCTAGTTATCTTCGTTGATTTTTTCGCTCTACTCCAACAACATTGGAAGTAGCGAACACATCTCTTAAAGTCAGTTGATTCTTGTCTAGGACATCTTCTTAATGTCGAAGAGGCATCTAACATAAAAGAGTCATAAGCCAATTTGTGAATAGCACCAAACCTCATTTCATCTGAGTAGTACTAGCTGAATACTCATGCGTTGCTACGGAACATTGATATTATATACCAAGAGATTGTTAGTTAGTGATTATTTTCTTTAGTAAACAAAATTTGATCTAAACATCGGCCAAAAAGAATAGCTCCTCCTTGCATTTCGTGGAATTACATAAGTTGCGAACATAATCACAAATGAATGTCCAAAGGGTTAAGTGCTATAGATTTCCCAGTTTATAGTTTCATCCTATTAATTAATATTATTTATTTGAACTACTATTTTAAACTCTTTTTTAATTTGATATAAATTTGCTTAAGTATAATAATCTATCTTTTTATATCTCTTCTCTCCTTAATAAACTCAACTTTTATATTTCTCTCCCACGCAATTCCCACACCATGATTATGATATAGGAAGAATTGTTTGTTTTTGAATTTTTATGAGTATATCTGTTCTATAGCTGATGATAAATAAGTTGATTTCTTTTTTGCAGTAGCACCGTAGAATTGAATAATTCTCAAGAAAATAAGAGTGTAAACATCAAGAAACAAACCATACTTGCTTCATGTGGCATCGAAGTCAGCTTCTCCAACTCCACGTTGCTAGTACTCGACGTACGCGCCGTAGAAGGCCAGGTATGGCTAGTTCCATAAACTACTCTGTCTGTAAGCTGCAGCGGCAGGTATGCTGGAAGAGTCTACGGATGGAGGCGGCCATGTAATTAAGGAAAGCAATCAACGACATGGTTCTGGAGGGAGTCAGGACTCTGGTAGAGGTATGATTTGGTCGACGTATGAAAAGTTGCAAGAGATTCGATTTTCTCTGCTGGCCGGCTGGCCCTGCCCCTCAATGTTCATCGCACCGGTAGTGGAATGGTTGCACTCGTCAAGCTTGGCGTTGATTGCTCTCTCTGACAGCATCTCCACCGGCGTGTCCGCGATAGCGCCCCGATAGCAATTTGGGGGTCGGGAATCAAAATGGGCTCGCATCGGCGCACCCCAAACGGCGCCGCCGATTTTTGGAGCCCAATAGAAGCGCCGGCAACCCCGTGCCGGCCCTTCGCTAAGGGTGCGAATCAGGCGCGCCGGCGCCTCGCGGGGCTGAAAATTTTAGGCGTGGGAGCCGCCTGTCAGCCGCACAACAACAAAATATACATCTTCTCCCCCAAAACACCGTTCCCTCCGCCGCTCATTTCTCCCGCCATCCGCTCCATCTCCCATTCAGCCTCCAACCCGAAAAACCCTTGCCGCCGCACCATGGCACCGAAGAGAAAGGCTCTGGTGAAGGCATCGAAGGCGCCGACGAAGGCGCCGCCGAAGACGCGCACCGTCGCGCCGAAGGAGAAGCCGGCGACCATGTCGCAGGAGGAGTGGAAGACGGAGATGGACCGCCGCGCCTTCATCACGGCCGACCGCAGGAGGCGCCGCATCGCTGCCCTCGATGCAAAGAAAGCGGCGGCCTCTGCGGAAGCGCGCCTGAGCTTGGGCGGCGGCCTGAATAGCATCTCGAGCTCCCCGTTGTCGCCGGGTTACTACGCGGGGTACACCGCGGACGCGCCGTCGATCTCGCAGATGCGGCTGTCGCAGATGGACGGCCGCGCCCGCTACTCCCCCGAGTTCGGCGACAGCGACATGACCGTCGACAACAAAGGCCCGTTCTTGCTGGAATCAACGGCTCAGGGCAGCGGTACCTTCCGCTTCCCCGACCTGAACGATTCGCCTGATTTGCGCCGCACCGAGGGCCACGTGACGGACGGCACTGGCCTTCCCCGCCACCTCTTCTCCGACGACGGCATGTTCGGCAGCACGTCCGGCGTGTCCATGGGGCAGGACGAGGTTCATTTCCTTCCTTTCTATATGTTGTGTGCATCGTAGACACCGGCGACGACTAAAAGTTTGCAACTTTATGCGTAGATTGCCGGTGGGGAGGAGATCCTGAACGGCAGCATACGCAGCCATGCCTGCAAACCCCCGGTCGACGACTACGCAGAAGAGGCCGACGAGGACGAAGGTGAGGAGGAAGTCCAGGAGGAGCTGATCGACGCCGAGACCGGCGCCAGCGTGAGGAGGACGAGCAGGCGGTCCGCTGGCACTCGTGGTCCGAGGTGGAGGTCCTTGGAGGATGAATGCCTCATTGAGGCGTGGAAGCAAGTGAGTTTTTGCCCCATCACCGACGCAAACCAAACCGGGGGCAAGTACTACAAGCGCATTCTCGATTGTTTCAACGAGAATAAGAACTATGGTGATTACACCACCATGGAGATGAACCGGAACGAGGGCACCCTCTCTCACCGTTGGAACTTGATCAAGGCGGCGTGTAGCAAGTTCCACGGCTACTACGAGAAGATCAAGGCACAGAAGGAGAGCGGCAAGACGATGGTCGATTGGGTATGATCTCTATCTTATTTGCATATGAATTGTTGATCAATGTTGTTGCATATGAATTGATGATGCATATGAATTGATGATCAATGTTGGTGCATATGAATTGTTGATCAATGTTGTTGCATATGAATTGTTGATCATTGTTTTGCATCATATGTTGTTAGATGCGCAATGCTCTCGACATGTACAAGCACATGAACGACGACAAGGACTTCCCGTTTATGCATTGCTACAACAAGCTCCAAGGTTGCAAGAAATGGGACGACCTCCTATCCACTCTCTTGAAGGACGGGGAAGATGGGCCGGTCGATCCAGCCGGCGCCTCCACCGGGCGCCCCATTGGCAACAAGAAGGCCAAGGCCGACAGGAATGCGGCGCCGGTTTTGGTAGCCATGGACGCCTCCATCGAGAAGATGATCACCTCCTTCTCGGTGGAGAACAAGGAAGCTGCCGATAGAGCCGTCGTCGTGTGGAAGGCCATCCTCGACAAGCAAGATGCCAAGATCGAGTTGGAGAGGGAGAGGGTGGAGGCGGCGAAGATGGAAGCTCACGCCGCTGCCATGAAGGCCACCAACGAAGCGACGCAGCTATCGTTGCCCAAAATGTCTCAAGAATCGAAGATCTTGATGGCCGACATGGAGAAGATGGACCCCTTGGCGCGGGCGTGGCACGAGATGTACCGCAAGCGCATCGGCCAAGAGGTGATGGCGGCGCGAGCTGCATTGGCGTCTCCCCCGGCACCGTCCACGTTCATGTCTACCCCGGCACCGTCCTCGTTCATGTCTGCCCCGGCACACTCGACGTTCATGCCCCCCCCCCCCCGGCGACCGCGAATCCTGTTGCAGCGACGGAACTGCCGCCGACCGCCGATGAGGAAGCCGTCGAGGTTGCGCCGCCCGTGACCTCCTTCGTGTGATCATGTGATCATCTGGCTTGGAAAGCCCTTTTTTTGCGCCGGAAACGGCGATCTGATGGGCGTGTGTTGGCCCGAACTTCTTATGCAAAACCTATTCGTATTTGGTGGGTGTGTTGGCCCAAACTTCTTATTCGTAGACTTATTCGAATTTCTATGGTTATGTTTGAGATTTCAAATTCAAATTATCTATCGGGACCGCCTGTTTGGGGCACCGGTGTGGGAGCAGCTCCCCCAAATGGAGGATGTTGTGCCGGCGCCCCCCAAACGGAGGTGCGGACACCCCTGTCGGCGCCTATTTGGGGGGGGTGTGGAGATGCTCTGATCATGTCGTCCGAGAGGTCAGCGATTTGGAGGTGTATCCGCCGCGGCACCGGCGCTGGCCGAGCAGCAGCTTGACGTATGGCTAGGGATCAGTCGAGGTACTATCTCTTTTTTATCGGCGCCTTGTCTTGCCGTACGGGCAAAGAAGTTCATGTCGTGCTCGAGAAGAGTTCATGTCGGGAAGAGAGTTCGCGCCAGACACCTAGCACACGACGAAACGAACCCATCTGTTCCTGAACTTCCGGGCGGTTCTATACATGGGTCGGCCCACACTACATAATGAAGTCCACACCAAGAGAGAGTTCGCCCAGCATCCTCAAGTTGAAGCTCCATGATGGCGGCCAAGATAGCGCCGCGCGGCTCATGTCTGATGCGGTGATGCCGAAGACGGCCAACGGATCGAGGGCGAGAAACCTTGTTCCTCTTCAGCGACAGCGTGCATGTTGATGTCCTCGATGAACTTGGCGACGACGAGGGATTTGACATTAGGGCAGCCAGCGGATCGAGCGTGAGATACCATTCTCGACACAATCATGATCTCAACGCTATTGTCTTCGGATAAAATTAGATCGTTTTGATTTGATGCAGGGCAACCAATCATGCTCCGGTATTTGAAGGCTGGGAAAAGGAAAAAGAATCTGAGATCGAGTACACAAGTTTTAAAGAATCATGAACGATCTCTGAGATCAAGTACTACACGAGTCATACTGGAGCGGTGTCTTCCCTTCTATCTCCCGTGTTAGTTGTTGTGCCGGATTACTTTTCCTTTATGGAAGTAGCGAACACATCTCTTAAAATCACTTGATTCTTGTCTAGCACATCTTCTTCATGTCGAAGAAACATCTAATAGAGAAGAGTCATAATCCCAATTTGTGAATAGCACCAAACCTCATTTCATATGAGTAGTATTTATACTAAAAGTTTATACTTTCTACAACCTTTTTGTCAAACAAAAAATCTTAAAAGCATATTTTATTTGTTAGTTAGTATAATTAACAAAAAAAATGTTGGTAAATATTATTACATAATATCATTTGTTCTACAGTTCCAATGGTTGTCGTTGCAACATAAACTTGAATAAATTTAGAATATTGCCTCGGAAAAAATCGTGTTTGTTACTTCTATCCGACACATTTTACCTAAAATTGATCTTTGCATCCAAATTCCCTAGACATGAGAAATAGGACAAAGGGAAAAAGAATTGCATGTCTCCATGTGTTAAGTTGGCGTACATGAATTATGTTGCATGCATATTCATGTTTGTGCTTGTCTATATTTTCATATCCTTAAATATCTTTTGTGGGTATCTCTAAAAAATATGATCCCAACACTTTATAAGTTTTCTAGTGTATCCATAGGTGTGAAAACATACTGTTGTGGGAATAAATAATCCTATGTGAAAATCAAGTGGAAGTTGACAAAGTCATGACAAGTGGTAGGATTGGAAATCGAAACTACTTTTGGGCCTTGTATGGTAGGATAATAAGTGCTGGGCCTAAAGATTTCACGAATAGTTGTTCTTTAGTAAGTGTGTGGGTCGTAACCCAAGAAGACCTACGTGGTACTGTGGTACTACTCGTACAAGTTACTACTCTAACCAGGTAGTGGAGCTGATCAGCAAGTGCCATCCGTCCATGTCCAGATCAAAGAAGTCGGGAATGGACCGCTTGGGCCGGAGAGCTGATCTAGCTGGTTAGCAGTTTCTGAAGAAGTATTCTTCGAAACGAGGCAGCTTCTCAAGTCTGAATTACTGATTCTAGTACTAGAGCACTGCTGCGGTTGACAGTAACCTAGGAAGAGTTTGCGTGGGACAAGGTGGCCGAACAACCTGTCGGCCAGTGTCTTGGATTCAATTCCGGTGGCTTGTTCGACGGTTTGGGCGCTTTGGAGGATTGGAGCTCGACCAGATCGAATTACACACGTCCAACTCCAGAAATCGTTCTCTGACATTGACGTTCTGAAAGTTGCGTGACAAATTACACGAACCACGGAAAAGGAAAAGTGGATTGGATCAGAAAATTGCATTGGAACAAATAGTTGTACTGTTTCCCCTTATATTCACTCGGACTGAATGCAGCAGACAGACCAAGAGCCCAGGCACAACGGCAATCGCCGTGTTCCACACAATAGGAGCCATTAGATTATGATGTTTCGAGGGGACACTTGTCTGCCCACGACGAGGTCATGTGCCCTCCATCCACCACTCCTCTACAGTTTGTCCATTACCAGTGCAACGCCCACATGGTTGAGAGAGTGGAGGGGAAAAGTTTCTCTGGCCCTGCTCTGATCACATGATCTTGCTACGGCATTACAGTGGTGATTTATCGATCTACCTGCGTGTGTAGTTGTTGGATCTTGCAGATGTACGGACCGTCTACACAACGGCTCCTTTCGCCTCTGAAAAGCTTGGATCCCGCCACATGCTCTCTCGATAACTCTTCTTTTCTGATACTCAGTGCCGCATCACAGTTTGAAACGAGGAAAAACCTCACCTCCTCTAATGCGAATGCAGCCGTTGCGTTAAACAATTCACAGGCTATCATGATGTGAAATTATGCATAGAAAATGTTTTGTTGAGAATTGTATTTGCGGTATCAATAAAAAAATGTGCTAACTAGATTTGGTATGGTTATTATGCAATATCGTTTCTGAAAAGAGCATTTTGATTAAATAAATTGTTCTTCATTAATCATAAACTTGAACCATCCGCTATGACTTTCTCTAAATACACCCAACACATTAATGTGAGTTTTTTCCTAGCTAGATATTGTGACACTTATTTCTCATAGTCCAAGGTCGTGGCTTAGTATTATCTCCCTCGATTTTTGTCAAAATATTTCTTAAACTCATTTGATCATAGTCTATGACTTTTTCTTAATATCGAAGTAGTATCGAACATACAGAAGATACAACAGATTGAATTTTCAAATAGGACCGCAACTCGATAAATATGAGTACTATTTATACAAAACTTTTATATATTTTTTACAATCTTTTATCAAACAAAAAATATTTAAAAGCTTATTTTTGTTTCTTAGTTACAATAATTAACAAAAAATGTTGGTAAATATTATTTCATAATATCATTTGTTATACACTTCAAATGTCCATTGTTGCAACATAAACTTGCATAAGTTGAAACTATTGTTCCGGAAAAAAAATTATTTGTTTCTTCTATTGCGAGACATTTTTCCTAAATCGATCTATACATTGAATTCACTAGGCGTGACAAACATGACATAGGATTTTTTTTTGCATGTCTCCACGTGTTAATTTGTGGCAAATGCATGAATTATGTTGCATGTATATTCATGTTTGTGCTTGTCTGTGTTTTACTATCCTTAAATATCTTTTGTGGGTATCTGTAAAAATAGACGATCTGCAAATTTTGATAAAGCTTTCTAGTGTATGCTTAGGTGTGAGAAAATATTATTGCGGTAATAAATAACTCTACCGAGAGTCTTACCCAATCTTATGTGGAAATTAAGCGGCAAGTTGACAAAGTCAAGACATGTTAAAGAAAATCCAAGCTACATATGCAAGTCACGGTTCACAACTCAAGGAAGGAGGGAAATATAAAATGCAAATTATGACGGCCCAAGCAAAGAAGCCCATTAGAGGATTACGCCTTATTTTAGTCTACGTTAGATCTATGGACTACCTCTATTACCTTTCCATCTCAAATGTTTCCTTGATCACTTATCGAGAAACCCTCCCATGAGCTTGTACTCCATCCACTCACTTGAATCAAATCAAGTGACGTGTCCTAGATCTCCAAGACATGCTTCGGGGGGTCTATGGTTGAATTGGACAAGACTTATTCTGCTTAGATAGACTGAGAAATCTTGGGCGCGTTTGGTAGGCTGCATTCAATTCCTGGACCACTGCGCTAGTGGGAAGAAATCTCCATCTCATTCGAGACGAGATCCGGTGCAAAAAAAAAAATGTTTCGTTTGTTAGCCTGCATTGTATCATTGGATACTCAAATACCATTTCGTTTGGTTGCTCTGTATTAGCCTGCAGATCTGAACAAAAACAATTTACAGATGTTTGGTTGATCTATATTAGTGTGCGTATTATTATCGCGTATCTGCTAATCCTCTACTTACCAGCTAATAAAGTTAAAAAAATTCCAAACTCATCATCAACTCCATAGCCCCAACAAGGGTGAGGCCAGCACGGGACGAGGCCGAGCGCGGCCGCCACGGGCCAGCCGAGCGCGGGGCTAGTAATGGCACGGCGAGGCCGGTGACACCCCAAACTCCCCATTAACGGCGATAGCAAGGCCGATGGCGGTGCTCTAGGACCCATGTCATGCAAGAACACGAAGCAGCTCAGGCGACCAAACAAAATAGTTTTCTTCTCCACTCATGCAACAAAAGGAGTGCAGTGTACCAAACGCACCCCTTGTATCCGTGCCCGATCGAAACGGTATGGAACATGTCCTCTGTGGTTCCATCCGCCTATGAAATGCTTGGATCCCGCCACGTGCTCTCTCCGTAGATAACTAATACCGCATCACAGTTTGAAACATGAAAAAAAAGGTGATGCCTCACGATTCAAACTAGTACCGCAAGCAGCGATCACGTACGGCTAAAGCAGATGATCAAACTCGGCAACTAGGACTACAACGATCGCCGGCGAGAAAGTAACCACGGTACTCGTGAAAACGCTGTAAAATGATGTTTGTACGACTACGGAGGCGTCAGGCGCAAATGGATGTGCTCCGGGAAGGAAGCAAAGCTGGAGTAATTGCAGCCCGCTGGGAACAACTTTCAGAAGAGAATCCTATGATCCATAAGTGCGACTTGCTATTGACATACTCTCTTCTGTCTATTTTATATTGTGTATAATTTTTCATGCAAATCAAGCTATGCAAACTTTAACAAGAATATAGATAATAATACAAAGATCTACCATGCTAAATACATATAATATAAAAAATATTTCATAATAATTCTTAAAATATTATTATTTTGTTGTATATGTTTATATTTTTATTAATATAAATGATTAAATTTACAAACTTTGACTTTAATCAAAACTTAGATGCAACATATTTTAGCTAGGAAGGGTACTGTGGACTGGGTTGGTAGAGAGTACCATTGCTTTGAAAGGCAACCGGAGTTGCCAGTCTCCAAGTTAGCTTCGAGCCTGCGTATTTCTTCGTCATTTTGCGGGGATCTTAAATGTATTTTGCGCGCGAGAAGACCAGAAGAAGATCCGCTGCGGCATTTCGCGGAATCCGACGAGCTTTTCGTCGGGTCCTGCACCCCGTTGAAAAACTCTAGCGAAAGGATGTGCCTCGAATCCCGCACCTCCTCCTCAATTAACAATCATCATGTTCCGTGACAAGAAAAATCTCCCTCCCTGGCTAATGCGGCGCACTGCACGACGCCCTACGGACGGACGGACGACAGTCATAGCCTGCCCAGGGACAGTGCCCAATGCTCAGTGATGAAAAATTCAGATCTGAAGAACACCTTTTACAGTACAGCGCTCAAACAATCAGATCTGAACGACCAAATCGAAGGCAGATCGATGCAGGAAAAATGAACGACTGCAAACTGAATACAAGCACACAGGAGCTCTGAAGTAGAATTCTACCGAGATAGTTCAAGTGAAGAACATGGTTCTAACATGTAACATTACCATTATACCATACTGGGCAGTATACCAATCACCAGTTCACCGCTTCTACTAACACTACTAGTGTTATTATCCCGACGCTAACAGTACCACGAGACAGCAAGAACCAAGAACAAACAGCAACAACGCCAGCGTCTCTATGTCTGGAACGACGGCGATACGGTCTAGCTCTAGCGGCGGTGGGGGCAGAAGGTGACGACGTAGGAGGTGCCGGAGCTGCAGGTGAGGATGGAGGTCGGGTCGTCGTACGCGTAGGAGTAGGCCTTGGGGCAGGCCCGCTTGAACAGCCGGGAGTAGCTCGTCGGCTTGCACTGCTGCGGCCCGCCGAACTGCCCCGTGCAGCAGTACTCGGCGTTGCCGTAGGCCGCGCACGCGCTGCGGCACCCCACCACCTTGTTCCCGCCGCGCACCGCCAGGCCGGCCGGGCAGACGCTGTTGAGGTCGCTGACGCAGCCGGCGGCGCGGCAGTTGGCGCCGGAGCCGTGGTACGGCGCCATGGCGATGGCCACGTTGTAGCCGTCCACGAGGCTCACGTCGTAGAAGTCCAGCGCCGCGGGGTCGCCGCCAGCGTGATCTCCGCCGTTGTGAACTTGTGGTGCCGCCGGCCCCGTTGCAGTAAAATGCGCCGCCACAGTCGTCGTCCGCCTGAGGGGCCCACACCACCCTAGGCGGGAGCCACACCTAGGCCGTGCCATGAGGTGGTTTGGCCGGCGCCACTTCGTTCCCCCCTCCGGACTCTGTCTGTTACGGTAAAATATTGACTTCGGTTTTTATTTTGTCTAATTTCGAGAATATTTACTGTATAACTTTTTTGAAATATAAAAACAGCAGAAAACAGGTAACTGACACTGTGACATCTTGTCAATAGGTTAGTGCAGGAAATTATATAAAAGTGCATCGAAGTGTAGCCAAAATACTTAGCAATTGGTGTAAAACAAATATTGAGCATCAAAAATTATAGATACGTTTGAGACGTATCATCCCCCGAATTTTGTTTTCGGCGACGGCGGAGCTATAGAACTTTTCGTGGACGAAGGCTTGTATGTTTATGGTTTTTGCATCGGGAGGTATTTATAGGCGGAAGGGCGAGGTCGGTGGAGACCAGGGGCTCCAGACCACCCCTAGGAGCGGCCAGGGCCTGGGCCGCGCCTAGGCCTGGTCTAGCCGCCCCGTGGCGCCTCCTCGTCTCTCCTCTGGATTCGATCTTCGCTCTAGGAAAAATAGGAAGTTTAGCTTTTGTTTCGTTCAATTTCGAGAATATTTTCCTGTACAACTTTTCTGAAATAGAAAACAGCAGAAAACAAGAAACTGGAACTGTGGCATCTTATCAATAGGTTAGTTCCAAAAAAATGCATAAAAGTGCCATGAACTGTAAACAAAACATGTAGCAATTGGTGTAAAACAAACATGAAGCATCAAAAATTATAGATACATTTGCAACGTATCAGTAGGAAGTGCCTCCGCGGGGATGACAAGGTGGGGCCTTCTAAGAACATCTAGCTTGTTTATAAATTAGTTTAAACATCTTTTTTTGGCAGTTGCTATATTAAATTTGTTTCAAAATATTGCACTAGTTTGCGTTTGAGATGAGTTTGAATAGAGCACATGGACGGCCTCGCCGGACAAAATGCATCAGGCCGTTAGGCTGCCCCGACGCAAAGGGACTGTAAGGGTATATTGCACCTATGTGTGGTTTTGGTAATTAATGAAAACCCCTATGGACTAACGTTTTCATTGAGTTTATATGAAGGAATATTCCATAGGTATTACTTGTATTCCATGTGTTGGATTCAAGTATGGATGCCATGAAGATAAAGATACACCTTGTGTATTGGAATCAAGATCATCGATTTGAAGATATATATGTGATATGATTAAGAAGAAGAAATGAAGATGGAGCTCTTATGTGGAACTCAATATTATTCATGCTCTATCTTATGTGATATGCAATGAATGATCAAGATCTTGAGAGCTTGATTCCAAGTGAAGAATTATTTATACACCTCAAGATATTATGATAGAGTATGAGAAGATAGAAGGTTGAGTTGGGCAAGTTCAAGATGAGCATCTCAAGTGGATCACATACTTGAAGCTTGCCGTCCATTTGGTGATAATGGACATGTGAGGATGTGCATCAATGGAGCTTTCCCATCATGGTGTATGGGGGAGTATTTGTGAGTCTTCACGAAGCAACGATGATCAAGTGAGACATTCCGGCTTGAGTGGAGCTTGAAGAGCTATCATCAAGATCAAGCGGGATGCGCAAGGCAAAGGTATGGCCTTGCTAGGTTTTCCTTTTACCGGTCTCAAGGTGGTTGTTGGGAGACCGGATTGTAGGATAGATAGCCGCACTATCTGTTATCACCAGAATTTGACCGAGTCAGAGGTGGGCCGCGATCAAGATGGACTGGGAGAATATATATATAGAAGAAATACGTGAATCGGCCTTACATGCAAAGTTTGGGCTAGTTTGCCCTTGTATCTGTAACATATTAGATTGTGTGTCGGTTAGTTAGAGTTTTACCCGTGCACGGTTAGGTGCACGCCTGAATTAGAAAGTCCCTTGGACTATAAAAATGTATCTAGGGTTTATGGAATAAACAACAACCAACGTTCAACACAAACAAATCTCGGCGCATCGCCAACTCCTTCGTCTCGAGGGTTTCTCCGGTAAGCACCATGCTGCCTAGATCGCATCTTGCGATCTAGGCAGCACAAGCCTGCCCACGTTGTTCATGCGTTGCTCGTGCTGAAGCCTTTTTGATGGCGAGCAACGTAGTTATCTTAGATGTGTTAGTTAGCATTGTTCTTCGAATTACATGCTTTCGTTATGCAACCCTTGCACATCTAGCCGCCCTTACACGTATCTTAGGTGTAGGGGCGGCACCCCGCTTGATCATAGTTTAGTAGATCTGATCCGTTACGATTGCTCCTTGTTTCATCAAGGATTAGTTTAACATCCGCATTAGTTAGGCCCTATAAAGGGTTGGAGGATCCAGCGGCGTGTAGGGTGACGTTTGCTAGCCCTAGAAAGGATGTTCCAGGGATCAACCTCGTGTTGGTTTTTAGGCCCTATCTAGGATCGGCTTACGGTCACCGTGCGCGAGCGCGAGGCCCAATCGTGAGTAGGATGATCCGATTATGCGGTGAAAACCCTAAATCGTTGTAGATCTAATTAGCTTTATCTTGATCAAGCAGGACCACCATATATTCGGACACCTCGTTCGAATCATGGGTGGATCGGCTCTTTGAGCCGATTCACGAGATAACTCGAGAGCCGATCGAGGCTCGTATTTAATATTTACGTGTATGCCATGCAGGAAACTAAGCGAGGCATCATCCACACCTTCCCGACCAGGTATAGGTCGGTGGCACGCCCTTGCGATAGCATCGGACGTGCGACCGGGAGGCTTTGCGGGCCGTCGCTCCGAGGGACCGGGGCCAGCCGCAGCCCTAGTTGTTCCCGGCTCTACTGTATTGCCCGTCTCTGCCCGCCAGGGGGTTTCTGACGTCAACACATTCTGGCACGCCCGGTGGGACAACCTTCGACATCCGCAACATCGCCATCTACATCCGAGATGGCGGAAGGCACTTGATGTCTACGGGAGCTTCTATTCTTGTAGACAGTGTTGGGCCTCCAAGAGCAGAGGTTTGTAGAACAGCAGCAAGTTTCCCTTAAGTGGATACCCAAGGTTTATCGAACTCAGGGAGGAAGAGGTCAAAGATATCCCTCTCATGCAACCCCGCAACCACAAAGCAAGAAGTCTCTTGTGTCCCCAACACACCAAATAGGTGCACTAGTTCGGCGAAGAGATAGTGAAATACAGGTGGTATAAATAAGTATGAGCAAGTAGCAACGGTGCCGTAAAAGTGCTTGGCGTGTAGTTGATGGTGGTGGTATTGCAGCAAGAGTAACGCAAGAAAACAAGAAACAAGCAGTAGTAACTCAGCAGTAGTAACACGATAGTAGTAAACAAGCGATAGTAACTCAGCAGTATTTAGGAACAAGGCCTAGGGATTACACTTTCACTAGTGGACACTCTCAACATTGATCACATAACGGAATAGATAAATGCATACTCTACACTTTTGTTGGATGATGAACACATTGCGTAGGATTACACGAACCCTCAATGCCGGAGTTAACAAGCTCCACAATAATGCTCATGTTTAAGTAACCTTTAGTGTAAGATAGATCAACGCTACTAAACCAAGTACTAGCATAGCATGCACACTCGTCACCTTCATGCATATGTAGGAGGAATAGATCACATCAATATTATCATAGCAATAGTTAACTCCATAATCTACAAGAGATCATGATCATAGCATAAACCAAGTACTAACACGGTGCACGCATCGTCACCTTTGCACACATGCAGGAGGAATAAACTACTTTAATAACACATTGCTAGAGTAGCACATAGATAAATTGTGATACAACATGCTGCAATCATAAAGAGATATAAATAAGCACCTCACTATGCCATTCAATGAGTAAGTATTCTGTGAAATATGGCCTAAGAGACCCACACGGTGCACACACTTTCACCTTTACACACGTGGGACTAGGAGTCTCCGGAGATCACATAAGTAAAACCCACTTGACTAGCATAATGACATCTAGATTACAAGCATCATCATATGAATCTCAATCATGTAAGGCAGCTCATGAGATTATTGTATTGAAACACATAGGAGAGAGATGAACCACATAGCTACCGGTACAGCCCCGAGCCTCGATGGAGAACTACTCCCTCCTCATGGGAGCAGCAGCGGTGATGGAGATGGCGGTGGAGATGGCAGCGGTGTCGATGGAGAAGCCTTCCGGGGCACTTCCCCGCTCCGGCAGGGTGCCGGAACGGAGATCCTGTCCCCGCATCTTGGCTTCGCGATGGCGGCGGCTCCGGCAGGTTTCGTGGGTTTCGTCAATTGGTACTGGGTTTTCTGATCCAGGGGCTTCTTATAGGCGAAGAGGCGGCGCCGGGGGTCGAAGGGCTGGCCAAACCCTAGGGGGCGCGGGCCCCCTAGGCCGCGCCGTGGTATGGTGTGGTGGGCTCGTGCCCCCCTCCGGTCCCTCTCGTGTGTTCCGGATGCTTCCGGGGATTCTAAGATCTTTGGCGTTGATTTCGTTCGATTCCGAGAATATTTCGTTACTAGGATTTCGAAACCAAAAACAGCAGAAAACAGAACCGGCACTTCGGCATCTTGTTAATAGGTTAGTTCCGGAAAATGCACGAATATGACATAAAGTGTGCATATAACATGTAGATAACATCAATAATGTGGCATGGAACACAAGAAATTATCGATACGTTGGAGACGTATCGGCATCCCCTAGCTTAGTTCTCGCTCGTCCCGAGCGGGTAAAACGATAACAAAGATAATTTCTGGAGTGACATGCCATCATAAACTTGATCATACTATTTGTAATGCATATGTAGTGAATGCAGCGATCAAAACAATGGATATGACATGAGTAAACAAGTGAATCATAAAGCAAAGACTTTTCATGAATAGCACTTCAAGACAAGCATCAATAAGTCTTGCATAAGAGTTAACTCATAAAGCAATAATTCAAAGTAAAGGTATTGAAGCAACACAAAAGAAGATTAAGTTTCAGCGGTCGCTTTCAACTTGTAACATGTATATCTCATGGATATTGTCAACATAGAGTAATATAATAAGTGCAATAAGCAAGTATGTAGGAATCAATGCACAGTTCACACAAGTGTTTGCTTCTTGAGGTGGAGAGAAATAGGTGAACTGACTCAACATTGAAAGTAAAAAGAATGGTCCTTCAAAGAGGAAAGCATCGATTGCTATATTTGTGCTAGAGCTTTGATTTTGAAAACATAAAGAGAGCATAAAAATAAAGTTTGGAGAGGTGTATGTTGTTGTCAACGAATGGTAGCGGGTACTCTAACCCCCTTGCCAGACAAACCTTCAAAGAGCGGCTCCCATTTTATTTTATTTTTGGGTGGCACTCCTTCCAACCTTTCTTTCACAAACCATGGCTAACCGAATCCTCGGGTGCCCGCCAACAATCTCATACCATGAAGGAGTGCCTTTTTATTTTAGTTTTATTATGATGACACTCCTCCCAACCTTTGCTTACACAAGCCATGGCTAACCGAATCCTTCGGGTGCCGTCCAACAATCACATACCATGGAGGAGTGTCTATTTTTGTTAATTAATTTGGGACTGGGAATCCCATTGCCAGCTCTTTTTGCAAAATTATTGGATAAGCGGATGAAGCCACTAGTCCATTGGTGAAAGTTGCCCAACAAGATTGAAAGATAAACACCACATACTTCCTCATGAGCTATAAAACATTGACACAAATAAGAGGTAATAAATTTTGAATTGTTTAAAGGTAGCACTCAAGCAATTTACTTTGGAATGGCGGGAAATACCATGTAGTAGGTAGGTATGGTGGACACAAATGGCATAGTGGTTGGCTCAAGTATTTTGGATGCATGAGAAGTATTCCCTCTCGATACAAGGTTTAGGCTAGCAAGGCTTATTTGAAACAAACACAAGGATGAACCGGTGCAGCAAAACTCACATAAAAGACATATTGAAAATATTATAAGACTCTACACCGTCTTCCTTGTTGTTCAAACTCAATACTAGAAATTATCTAGACCTTAGAGAGACCAATTATGCAAACCAAATTTTAGCATGCTCTATGTATTTCTTCACTAATGGGTGCAAAGTATATGATGCAAGAGCTTAAACATGAGCACAACAATTGCCAAGTATCACATTACCCAAGACATTTATAGCAATTACTACATGTATCATTTTCCAATTCCAACCATATAACAATTTAACGAAGAGGAAACTTCGGCATGAATATTATGAGCTAAGAACACATGTGTTCATACGAACCAGCGGAGCGTGTCTCTCTCCCACACAAGCATGATGTAATCCAATTTATTCAAACACAAACAAAAACAAAAGCAAACAAACAGACGCTCCAAGAAAAAGCACATAAGATGTGATGGAATAAAAATATAGTTTCAGGGGAGGAACCTGATAATGTTGTCGATGAAGAAGGGGATGCCTTGGGCATCCCCAAGCTTAGACGCTTGAGTCTTCTTGATATATGCAGGGGTGAACCACCGGGTGCATCCCCAAGCTTAGAGCTTTCACTCTCCTTGATCGTAGTATATCATCCTCCTCTCTTGACCCTTGAAAACTTCCTCCACACCAAACTCGAAACAACTCATTAGAGGGTTAGTGGACAATAAAAATTAACATGTTCAGAGGTGACACAATCATTCTTAACACTTCTGGACATTGCATATAGCTACTGGACATTAATGGATCAAAGAAATTCATCCAACATAGCAAAAGAGGCAATGCGAAATAAAAGGCAGAATCTGTCAAAACAGAACAGTCCGTAAAGATGGATTTTATTAGGCCACCAGACCTGCTCAAACGAAAATGCTCAAATTGAATGAAAGTTGCGTACATATCTGAGGATCATGCTCGTAAATTGGCATAATTTTCTGAGCTTCCTGCAGGGCAGTGGGCTCAGATTCGTGACAGCAAAGAAATCTGGAACTGCGCAGTAATCCAAATCTAGTACTTACTTTTCTATCAACGGCTTAACTTGGCACAACAAAACACAAAACTAAGATAAGGAGAGGTTGCTACAGTAGTAAACAACTTCCAAGACACAAATATAAAACAAAGTACTGTAGCAAAATAACACATGGGTTATCTCCCAAGAAGTTCTTTCTTTTTAGCCATTAAGATGGGCTCAAGCAGTTTTAATGATGCACTCGCAAGAAATAGTATTTGAAGCAAAAGAGAGCATCAAGAGGAAAATTCAAAACACATTTAAGTCTAACATGCTTCCTATGCATAGGAATCTTGTAAATAAACAAGTTCATGAAGAGCAAAGTAACAAGCATAGGAAGATAAAACAAATATAGCTTCAAAAATTTCAGCACATAGAGAGGTGTTTTAGTAACATGAAAACTTCTACAACCATATTTTCCTCTCTCATAATAACTTTCAGTAGCAACATGAGCAAACTCAACAATATAACTATCACATAAAGCATTCTTATCATGAGTCTCATGCATAAAATTATTACTCTCCACATAAGCATAATCAATTTTATTAGTTGTAGTGGGAGCAAATTCAACAAAGTAGCTATCATTATTATTCTCATCAAGTGTAGGAGGCATAGTATAATCACAACAAAATTTACTCTCCATAGTAGGTGGCATCAAAAGACCACTATCATTATCATCACAAATAGGAGGCAAAGTATCATCAAAGAAAATTTTCTCCTCAATGCTTGGGGGACTAAAAAGATCATGAAAACCAGCTTCCCCAAGCTTAGAACTTTCTATATCATTATCAACAATGGTGTTCGAAACGTTCATACTAATATTACTACCAAGCATGCAAATAAGATTTCATAGGTTTTTTAATTTTCGCATCAAACAATCCATGTTTTAAATCAGGAAATAGAATAAGAAGCTCACTCTTGTACATTATGCCAAACTAGTGTAAACAAGAAACAACAAGATGCAATTGCAGGATCTAAAGGAAATAGCTTTGAGCACACACACGACGGCGCCGAAAAATACTTTACCCGAGACCGTAGTATGAGAGCCTTTTACCTTTCCTCCCGGCAACGGCGCCTGAAAAGTGCTTGATGTCTACGGGAGCTTCTATTCTTGTAGACAGTGTTGGGCCTCCAAGAGCGAGAGGTTTGTAGAACAAGCAGCAAGTTTCCCTTAAGTGGATACCCAAGGTTTATCGAACTCGGGGAGGAAGAGGTCAAAGATATCCCTCTCATGCAACCCCGCAACCACAAAGCAAGAAGTCTCTTGTGTCCCCAACACACCAAATAGGTGCACTAGTTCGGCGAAGAGATAGTGAAATACAGGTGGTATGAATAAGTATGAGCAGTAGCAACGGTGCCAGAAAAGTGCTTGGCGTGTAGTTGATGGTGGTGGTATTGCAGCAGTAGTAACGCAGTAGTAACTCAGCAGTAGTAACGCAGTAGTAGTAAACAAGCAGTAGTAACTCAGCAGTATTTAGGAACAAGGCCTAGGGATTACACTTTCACTAGTGGACACTCTCAACATTGATCACATAACAGAATAGATAAATGCATACTCTACACTTTTGTTGGATGATGAACACATTGCGTAGGATTACACGAACCCTCAATGCCGGAGTTAACAAGCTCCACAATAATGCTCATGTTTAAGTAACCTTTAGTGTAAGATAGATCAACGCTACTAAACCAAGTACTAGCATAGCATGCACACTTGTCACCTTCATGCATATGTAGGAGGAATAGATCACATCAATATTATCATAGCAATAGTTAACTCCATAATCTACAAGAGATCATGATCATAGCATAAACCAAGTACTAACACGGTGCACGCACTCGTCACCTTTGCACACATGCAGGAGGAATAAACTACTTTAATAACACATTGCTAGAGTAGCACATAGATAAATTGTGATACAACATGCTGCAATCATAAAGAGATATAAATAAGCACCTCACTATGCCATTCAATGAGTAAGTATTCTGTGAAATATGGCCTAAGAGACCCACACGGTGCACACACTCGTCACCTTTACACACGTGGGACTAGGAGTCTCCGGAGATCACATAAGTAAAACCCACTTGACTAGCATAATGACATCTAGATTACAAGCATCATCATATGAATCTCAATCATGTAAGGCAGCTCATGAGATTATTGTATTGAAACACATAGGAGAGAGATGAACCACATAGCTACCGGTACAGCCCCGAGCCTCGATGGAGAACTACTCCCTCCTCATGGGAGCAGCAGCGGTGATGGAGATGGCGGTGGAGATGGCAGCGGTGTCGATGGAGAAGCCTTCCGGGGACACTTCCCCGCTCCGGCAGGGTGCCGGAACAGAGATCCTGTCCCCCAGATCTTGGCTTCGCGATGGCGGCGGCTCCGGCGAGGTTTCGTGGGTTTCGTCAATTGGTACCGGGTTTTCTGATCCAGGGGCTTCTTATAGGCGAAGAGGCGGCGCCGGGGGTCGAAGGGCTGGCCAAACCCTAGGGGGCGCGGGCCCCCTAGGCCGCGCCGGGGTATGGTGTGGTGGGCCCGTGCCCCCCTCTCGGTCCCTCTCGTGTGTTCCGGATGCTTCCGGGGATTCTAAGATCTTTGGCGTTGATTTCGTTCGATTCCGAGAATATTTCGTTACTAGGATTTCGAAACCAAAAACAGCAGGAAAACAGGAACCGGCACTTCGGCATCTTGTTAATAGGTTAGTTCCAGAAAATGCACGAATATGACATAAAGTGTGCATATAACATGTAGATAACATCAATAATGTGGCATGGAACACAAGAAATTATCGATACGTTGGAGACGTATCAGCACTCCGGTCAAGTACGAGGATCTACCCGATGAGCTCAAGAAGAAACATGACGAGATCAAGGCAACCCTCGAAGCCGAACTCATCGGCTCTTTCCATAGGACTCTCTCCCATGGCATCAAGTGGAAGGGTTTCTCGCATGAAAGTGCGTCCCAGGCCCGTCCGCCGTTGCCATGCGCATTGGCAGCACCAGGAGTACCGATTTCACCGGCGTCCACCGTTAACATGGTGGAGCGTACTTACCTTGAGGAGTGCCAACCAAGATCCCCACTCGACACCAACGTCCGGAACTTGGACACCACTATGGTAGGGACGGAGATGAGGGTAGCTGCTCTCACAGCGACGACAAGGAAGGAACCGTTCCACGCGACCAGCTCCGACACTATGTATGGGCAAACGCGGCACGGCCGATCCGTGAGATTGGCCCCAAAGATCTATGGAGGAATACCGCCAGACCAGCGTGGACCTACTAACATAAAAGCTGACTCTAGGAATCGGCCAAAAAAAAAATCATCCTCACCATGTTTCGGTCTGGGCTCAACGTCGATCTAGTGGGCAATGGGATGCGTCGGCTGAGGCACTGGAAGAAATCCACATTGTTCCTAACAAAGCCGACGTTCACATCGTAGTCTTTTGGCTAGCCGTAGAGCCGATATCAGCAATTCCTGGCAGAATCGGCTCGGGGGGGCACCTAATCATATGGGCATGCGGCGACACCGTTGAGCATGTGCGGAGGAATACTGGCGGCCGATAGGGAAATTGGCGGAAATTGACGATATATAAAAAAAAATCAAATTGGCGACGCAACCAGAGCCGATGCACCGACGTTGACTTGGACAAGTGCGGCAAGGCAAGTTTACAGGCATCAGTTTACACAAGGGGGCCCTACTGAAGAAAAGCATTAAGGGCGTGAAGAGCATCGGCACGGATTCGATCCACCTCGGCGATCTCGGCCTCGTCGTCCTCGTCTCTCCCCATCACCAGCTGGCTGCTCATGGCACGAATTTCAGCCAGGTCAGCCTTCAGATCAGTCGTGAGACCTTTTGCTTCCTCTTGGGAGCAAGCAATGAGGGATTCCTCGTCCTGGATAAGTTGTTTGGTCTCCATGGCCCTCTTCTCAAGGTCCTCTAGTTCCTTGCGCAAGGTCGCAAGTCTGACGCTGCGAGCAGAAGTGGCGGTCTTGGCGTCTAGAACGGCTTTTTTCTCATTGAGCCGTTGACATTTGCCTGCAATATCGGCTCTCAGCGGGAGTTGGGCACGGCGAAGAGTAATCCTTTGACGAGCCGACTGCACCCTTGACCTGAAAACTGGCAGAGACACTGCCTGCCAAAGCTTAACTTGCAGCGTTACTGGGAGACGGGGCTGGATGTCCTCGAGGATACCCTTGATTGCCTCAGGGTTCTCGACCAGCGTATCGACCGAGGAGGAGAGCAAGACTTTGAGGCGTTGGAGTGGGCCGTCGATCGCGCTAGCGTCTGGCTCTTCACCTGTTTTGGAAACAGCAGGCTCAATGGAGTCGGGGTCGAACGTCAACAAGCTTGAAGGATCACACCCCTACAGACGAACAAGAGCAGCATGAGCACACGACAAAGGAAAAGAGCGGGCTTGAGAGAGAGAGAGAGAGCTTACCTCTCCCAAGAAAGGAAGGGAAGCCGATGTTGTGACGATCGGCTTTACGGCAGCCTGGGCTAGGTTAGCTACTTGGTCAGTCGCGCCTGGCGAATTGGACAGGCCAAGGGCAGCAGATGGCATCGGCACCTCTTCAACATTCCCGCTAGAAGTCCCATCAGTCTGCAAGGGAAATGGTAAGGCAATCCAGTTAGTGGCAAGACGATGTGGAACACGAACTGCTGAGTATATTACAT
The DNA here is from genome assembly GCF_022539505.1 of Lolium rigidum. Taxonomy (NCBI): domain Eukaryota; kingdom Viridiplantae; phylum Streptophyta; class Magnoliopsida; order Poales; family Poaceae; genus Lolium; species Lolium rigidum. The sequence continues at coordinate 359,741,839 of NC_061508.1, read as the reverse complement.
TTGAAACTTCCTGGCTTGGCGAGGAGACTTGCGGGTTTGAGCGGGCCCTTTTGAAGCATCGACGTTTCATGCGCGACCTCGTTTGGATCGGAACCTGAAGGACAGCCGGCTCGGAAGTCGACCTTTTCTGAGAAGCCGACGTTGGCGAATCCGTCTGGCTCTGAGTAGTGGACCTTTCTGTGTCATCTGGGGAAGAGTCCCTTGGACTGGACTGTGCTCCCTCACTGGAGTTCTCTTCAGTAGAAGCCTGGAAGAAGAGGTACAACCGTGTTACAAAGATTGGGAAGGCAAATGTGTTCGATTAAGACACGGATCAACTTACGTGCAAACTTTCCTGAGAAGGAGCTTTGCGCTTCAGGGTCTTCCTGACAGCCACCTTCCTCACTGCCATCCTCGCCTGAGTCGAGGCTCGGGGGGCAACTGGCCCCAAAGTGGCTTTACTCTTGGGAGCCGATTTCGGAGGAATCGGCTGGCTCGCATTATGACTTTCTTCAGGGGTGGCGAGCTCTGGCAGAAGAGAACCACCGGAGCCGGAGGAAGAAATATGAAGGGGGAGCCGTCGGCTTGCTTGGGAACCGGGCCCTCTCGTTGCTGCTAGGAAGATAGAGTCAGGTCACCAGGCGATTACCATAAGCGGTTACAAGAAATATGTGAGTAATAGTACACGGGTCTCGCGGGGATGTCATACTCGGCATCGAGTTGTCTCAACAGCGGTCCTAAAGCCCTTCTGAAGACATGGGTCTTCCACATGGACCACCAAGTCTCGAAACCGTCGGTGGTAAAGGAGAAACGGAGGTTGTGGGGAACTAGGATGGCCAAAGCGTCAAAGAAGGTGTAACACCTTTGGCCAGTGAGTATGTCAGGCAGTTCAGCTCTGCTTGTCGTCGGTGGTGTAAGAAGAAGTGTGGCGGCACCTGCCCGAGACCAAGCTGTCGGGCTACCACTACCGGTTGATAACACTCATAACCAGGCTTGATGATCCGGTTCGAGGTACTCATGCCGACGGGGAGGAAGCAAGGGCGAATCATGATAGAATACAGATGCTGGGTGCTATCGTCATTGGCAAAGTTATCCAATCGAAAGGAGACTGGATTTTCAAAATTCTCCGGTTCAGTATAAGGAAAGAACAGGGGGTTGTCCAAACCTTGGAAGAAGATCTTGAACCACCCTGTTGCTTCCTTAGGGATCAGCCTGCTGCCTGGGAGACCATACAAAGCTTGGCCATAGCTGGTGCATCGGATATCCTTGCCGTTAGCATCTGGGAAGGTGCAGGAGGTCAAAGGTGGGAAGTCTGGGATCTGGTTCTGAAAGTATAGCTGCGCCCATAACCGAATAAACCACCGGGACCGCCGCTTTAACTCGTCTTTTGAGAGAACAGTTTGACGGACATCGCTTGAAGAGATCGATAGACCTCTCCAAGAAACAGCCTTGCCTAGACCAAGATGGGTGCCTTTGGCCAGCTTCATAGGCTAGGGAAAGGTAATTTTTGGTAGGGGCAAGTGATGGGCCACGAGAATATGAAGTGTTCCAACCAAAAGTTCGGGAAGGCTGTGTGTTCTCTCTCCGTCACAGGGCCTTTGGTCTTCATATAACGATTGAGGTAGGCACCCCAGCTGGTACACTCTTTTTAGAAGAAAGGGTGAAAGGGACTTTCGGCAGTTTGAATGCGAAGGGCTTGGGGATGCAATGTCTAGGCCTCGTGATCATGGTCACATCCAGCAGAGTGGGTGTCATAGGGCCATGGCCAAACATGAAACAGTTCAGTGCGTCAGACCAGAAATAGCCGATGGTTTTCAGAATGTTTTCATTCTTCTCAAGAGGAGACAATGATAAGGACAGAGCATCGGCTATCCCTATGGCTTCCTAGGTGGCATAATGAGCTTTGGATACTCTGTTGTACCATGTCACCCAACCCTCAGGGGGGTTAGGCCAGGCTCGCAGGCAGTCGGCCCAGGAGGTCAGATCTAAGTTCTGATTCACAAAGGGGATCCTGTTAGCTTCGCATGAAATTAAGAGGGCGGGGCTCTCGGAAGAACGAGGACCAAGGCACATAGAATTTGCGAGAGAAGGATGTGGCAGCAGGATGTCTGAAACCTAAAATTGATAGTGGGAGGAAACATTAATTCAGGTGTTTGCTATTTACTCTTGACATTGATGCATGTGGCTAGGGGGCCGTGAGGATTACCTTCAGTCCGGAGATCATGGCGGTGGCGTTGGAGGATTCCGCCATTGGATGCGCTGAAGGATTGGGACGGCGCGGCTGAGATCTGAGATCCGTAGAGCTGTCTGGGCGGCAATTTGGAGATCTGAGTTTCTCAGACGAAGGGCGCAAGTTACCGTTTGGAGGGGCAATTAGGTTGACCTTGCTCCCGTTTATCATAGAGGCTGATGTGATACCATCGGCTCTTTTGAGGGGCGCCTGACTCTGGCTATCGGCAGGGTTAAGAGAAGACGTTCCTTCATTTTTTAGATTGGTGATAAAGTTAAGGAGACGAGATGACATGACCCGATGGGGTATAAGCATAATGATTTTGGAAATGACATTTCCAAAACCAGGGGGCATGTGTTATCACCGGAATTTGACCGAGTCGGAGGTGGGCCGCGATCAAGATGGACTCGGGAGAATATATATATAGAAGAAATACGTGAATCGGCCTTACATGCAAAGTTTGGGCTAGTTTGCCCTTGTATCTGTAACATATTAGATTGCGTGTCGGTTAGTTAGAGTTTTACCCGTGCACGGTTAGGTGCACGCCTGAATTAGAAAGTCCCTTGAACTATAAAAATGTATCTAGGGTTTATGGAATAAACAACAACCAACGTTCAACACAAACAAATCTCGGCGCATCGCCAACTCCTTCGTCTCGAGGGTTTCTCCGGTAAGCACCATGCTGCCTAGATCGCATCTTGCGATCTAGGCAAGCACAAGCCTGCCCACGTTGTTCATGCGTTGCTCGTGCTGAAGCCTTTTTGATGGCGAGCAACGTAGTTATCTTAGATGTGTTAGGGTTAGCATTGTTCTTCGAATTACATGCTTTCGTTATGCAACCCTTGCACATCTAGCCGCCCTTACACGTATCTTAGGTGTAGGGGCGGCACCCCGCTTGATCATAGTTTAGTAGATCTGATCCGTTACGATTGCTCCTTGTTTCATCAAGGATTAGTTTAACATCCGCATTAGTTAGGCCCTATAAAGGGTTGGAGGATCCAGCGGCGTGTAGGGTGACGTTTGCTAGCCCTAGAAAGGATGTTCCGGGGATCAACCTCGTGTTGGTTTTTAGGCCCTATCTAGGATCGGCTTACGGTCACCGTGCGCGAGCGCGAGGCCCAATCGTGAGTAGGATGATCCGATTATGCGGTGAAAACCCTAAATCGTCGTAGATGTAATTAGCGTTATCTTGATCAAGCAGGACCACCATATATTCGGACACCTCGTTCGAATCATGGGTGGATCGGCTCTTTGAGCCGATTCACAGGATAACCTGAGAGCCGATCGAGGCTCGTATTTAATGTTTACGTGTATGCCATGCAGGAACTAAGCGAGGCATCATCCACACCTTCCCGACCAGGTATAGGTCAGGTGGCACGCCCTTGCGATAGCATCGGACGTGCGACCAGGAGACTTTGCGGGCCGTCGCTCTGAGGGACTGGGGCCAGCCGCAGCCCTAGTTGTTCCCGGCTCTACTGTGTTGCCCGTCTCTGCCCGCCAGGGGGTTTCTGACGTCAACACTATCAAGAGGGGCTTTCGGTTGGGTAACTTGATCGCATCGTCTTAGGGAGCTCAATCCTTTGCATACTTTGCATATCCCTATTGCTTCTTGGTGTTTGTCTGTGTGAGGTTCTTGAGCTTGTTGCTAGCTTTAAAACAAGCTCAAGTTCATCGAAAACGGAGTTCGTATGACTCTTCTATGGCATTTTCAAGGTTGGGTGATTTTACCGGTTATTCATGATATAAGGTTCTACCGTTTATATTCATGATAAAATCCCTCCTACAGATTCTTGTGTTTTCACTTTCTATAGAATAGCATTTGTTGTTATCTTTCAAACAAAATTGGTTTCACTCAATTCGGAGTTCGGTAACATTTGTTATTAAAGAAAAAGGAGAAAAGATTAAAAAGAAAAAAAGAGGAGGGAAGGGATCAGCCGCCGACCGGCCTGACCGGCCCGGCCACCAGCCCACCCGGCATGCGCCGGATCTGGCGCTTGTGCCAGCCGGGCCGCCTCCAGTGGGTCGTCCGGTCTGGTCCGGCCCAGGATCCGGCCGGTGACCGACCTGCCAGCGCGTGCCCCAGCCCGACCGGGTTCTGCACCAGTTGGGCCGCCTCCCCAGGCCCATTCGGCCCCGCGCGGCCAGCAGCCCCATCCGGCCTAGGCCTCGGTTCGGTCGGGCTGCACGCCGGCCTGTCCGGCTGCTGCTCCGGTCGGCCGGCTTGTGCGCCGGCTGGGCCGATTTTTCCTGCGAGTTTTTGCTGTCTTTTTTCCCAACGGTTATTTTTTCCCTTTAGCTATAAATAACCTTCTTCCACCTTGAGCTGAGTTAGTTCTTCCCATTCTTCTGCTCCATTGTTGCTATTTGAAGAACTTGCTTCCCCTCTTGATTCCTCCCATGATTCTTGCCCATTCTAGAGGATTTGAGAGAGGAGATCTAGATCTACAATCCCCACCAATCAATTTCTCCTCTAAGTGAGGGGAACCCATTGGATCTAGATCTTGGAGTCTTTTGTTGACTTTCCCCATTGTTCTTTCTCTCCAATCTCATCCTAGCATTTGTTGCTTGGGTGGGATTTGAGTGTGAAGAACTTAAACACCTCTAGTGTTCTTGCTTTGCATAGTATTGAGCTCTCCACCACGATTAGTTCGAGTGAGAGACCGTGGGCGGTTGGTGCTCCGGTGATCTCTTCAAAGAAGATTGTCAAGAGGCCCGGGCTTCTCCTTCGTGGAGCTTGTGATGTGGTTGTGGAGCTTGCCATCTCCGGAGTGGAGGAAAAACTAACCATAAGGAAAGGGTCATTATCCTTCGTGGGTGTGGCTCGGAGAATAGGGTGAGCCTTCGTGGCGCGGGGAATCCTTCGTGGGACCTCCACTCCTCCAAACGTGACGTACCTTCTTGCAAAGGAAGGGAACACAAGAATACATCCTCGTCTCCGCGTGCCTCGGTTATTTCTATACCCGATCTCTCTTTCCTTGTGATAGCCATCGTGCTTGAAGTACATATATCTTGCTATCACTTGTGCTACATATATATTGTGCATATCTTGCTTAGCTCTAGTTGGTATTGTTACACTTAGTTGAGCTTAGCATATTTAGGGTTTGTGCTTGTAAACTAAACGTTAGTTTAATTCCGCATTCTTACAAGACAAATCCGTAAGAGTTTTTAATCGCCTATTCACCCCCCCTCTAGGCGACATCTCGTCCTTTCAGGGACAAGTTTGGCCTAGCGATTATTTCGGTGTCCGCGGGCCAACACAAACGGACAGAGCCAATCTATTTGGGCATCTCATTTACGTCCCCGGGAGATGCCCATTAAATATAAAATAATTGTTTAAATTGCATAGGCTAATAATCTTTTCAAAATTGTCCCAATTTTCTGAAAAGAGGCATTCTAATTAGAAATAATATTTTAAATCAAAAAATATAAAATTTCGCTATAACTTTGTCTAAACACATGCAACACAACACTGTAAGATTTCCCAACATAGATTATGTGCAACACATTTCTCGTGGTCTAAGGTCGTGACTCCCTATTGTCTCTCTTGATGTATTCGCTCGGCCGTAACACCATTGGCAACAACCAATATATATCTTAAACTCTTCCGATCATAGTCAATGACGTATTTTTAGTGTCGAAGGAGTATGATACGTCTCCGACGTATCGATAATTTCTTATGTTCCATGCCACATTATTGATGATATGTACATGTTTTATACACATTATATGTCGTATTTATGCATTTTCCGGCACTAACCTATTAACGAGATGCCGAAGAGCCGATTGCTTGTTTTCTGCTGTTTTTGGTTTCGTAAATCCTACAAAGGAAATATTCTCGAAATTGGACGAAATCAACGCCCGGGGTCCTATTTTTGCACGAAGCTTCCGGAAGACCGAGGGGAAAGGAAGTGGGGCCACGAGGCGCCGCCACAACAGGGCGGCGCGGCCCGGACCCCGGCCGCGCGGCCACGGCGTGTGGGGCCCTCGTGTGGCCCCCGCGTTGCCCTTCCGCCTACTTAAAGCCTTCGTCGCGAAACCCCCGGTACCGAGAGCCACGATACGGAAAACCTTGCCGAGACGCCGCCGCCGCCAATCCCATCTCGGGGATTCGGAGATTACCTCCGGCACCCCGCCGGAGAGGGGATTCATCTCCCGGAGGACTCTTCACCGCCATGGTCGCCTCCGGAGTGATGAGTGAGTAGTTCACCCCTGGACTATGGGTCCATAGCAGTAGCTAGATGGTTGTCTTCTCCTCATGTGCTTCATTGTCGGATCTTGTGAGCTGCCTAACATGATCAAGATCATCTATCCGTAATTCTATATGTTGTGTTTGTCGGGATCCGATGGATAGAGAATACTATGTTATGTTGATTATCAATCTATTACCTATGTGTTGTTTATGATCTTGCATGCTCTCCGTTATTAGTAGAGGCTCGGCCAAGCTTTTGCTCTTAACTCCAAGAGGGAGTATTTATGCTCGATAGTGGGTTCATGTCTCCGTGAATCGGGGGAGTGACGAAACCTCTAAGGTTATGGATGTACTTGTTGCCACTAGGGATAAAACATTGATGCTATGTCCGAGGATGTAGTTATTGATTACATTACGCACCATACTTAATGCAATTGTCTATTGTTTTGCAACTTAATGCTGGAAGGGGTTCGGATGATAACCCGAAGGTGGACTTTTTAGGCATAGATGCATGCTGGATAGCGGTCTATGTACTTTGTCGTAATGCCCAATTAAATCTCACAATATTCATCATGTCATGTATGTGCATTGTTATGCCCTCTCTATTTGTCAATTGCCCGATCGTAATTTGTTCACCCAACATGCTATCTTATGGGAGAGACACCTCTAGTGAACTGTGGACCCCGGTCCATTCTTTTATATCTGAAATACAAATCTGCTGCAATACTTGTTCTTTACTTGTTCTCTGCAAACAATCATCATCCACACTATACATCTAATCCTTTGTTACGGCAAGCCGGTGAGATTGACAACCTCACTTGTTTTGTTGGGGCAAAGTACTTTGGTTGTGTTGTGCGGGTTCCACGTTGGCGCCGGAATATCCGGTGTTGCGCCGCACTACATCCCGCCGCCATCAACCTTCAACGTGCTTCTTGGCTCCTCCTGGTTCGATAAACCTTGGTTTCTTTCGAGGGAAAACTTGCTGCCTGTGTGCATCATACCTTCCTCTTGGGGTTCCCAACGAACGTGTGAGTTACACGCCATCAAGCTCTTTTTCTGGCGCCGTTGCCGGGGAGATCAAGACACGCTGCAAGGGAGTCTCCACAATCCAATCTCTTTACTTTGTTTTTGTCTTGCTTTATTTTATTTACTACTTTGTTTGCTGCATTATATCAAAACACAAAAAAATTAGTTGCTAGCTTTACTTTATTTACTGTCTTGCACTCTATATCAAAAACACAAAAAAAAATTAGTTACTTGCATTTTACTTTTGTTACCATGTCTAGTTCTGCACTTGTTACTTCTTCACCTGAGGAACTAGTCTTCACTTTTAAACAAGGGGATGAGGAGAGTTTTAAAGATGCTTGGTCCAGAATTTTTACTTCTTATCGTAAAACTGAACCTCAAATGACTCTAAGTTTGCTCCTTAGTAATTTTTATTTTGGTCTTATGATTCGCTTTAGATATGCCTTGGATGCTATAGTGGGAGGAGATTTCCTTCATTGCAATGGGGATCAAGCTTTTAATGTCATAAAGAAGTTGGTTGCATCACATGATTCAGCTAATAACTTTGATTCAGCCCTTATTAGCATTTATAATAGATTAAACACTCTTGAGACAAGTGCATCTCGCTTGAATGAAAATTATGGATATGTTCGTAACCGTCTTGATCAAGTTTTAATGAACTCCGAACCTTCATTATGGGATCCTACTATTAAAATTGTTATCGGTGACCAAACTCTTCATGCTAATTGTGATATTATGACTGAATTTTGCCTAATGCCTAAGAGTATTCACAAAACTTTGAAACTTTGGGGATTCGTTGAAGGAGGAGAAGGAATAACTCTTATTGATAACTCTGTTATAATTCCTAAAGGAATAGCTGCGGGTGTGCACACAACCATTCTTGGGAGAACAATATCCATTGATTATCTTGTTATTGAATGTGCGAGGAACAGGACAAATCACACTCGGAAGATCCCTGCTGAAACTATTGGGAGCGAGTCATAGATATGGGAGAAGGCACCCTAAAATTCACCTCTACACCCGGGGGTAGACATATATTCCCTAAGCCAAAGAGTAAGAAAAAGAACAAGAAAGGTAAGGGTAAAGCCCAAGGTAATGCCGATGATCCATCTCTTGATAACACTTGATACACACTTTACGCGCCTAGGCGAAAGGCGTTAAAGAAAAGCGCTTATGGGAGACAACCCATGTTTTTACTACAGTATTTTTGTTTTATATTTGAGTCTTGGAAGTTGTTTACTACTGTAGCAACCTCTCCTTATCTTAGTTTTGTGTTTTGTTGTGCCAAGTAAAGTCTTTGATAGTAAGGTTCATACTAGATTTGGATTACTCGCGCGATTCTGCATTTATTTGCTGTCACGAATTTCGACCTGCCTCCCTGTAGGTAGCTCAGAAAATTAAGCCAATTTACGTGCGTGATCCTCATATATGTACGCAACTTTCATTCAATTTGGGCATTTTCATTTGAGCAAGTCTGGTGCCTCAATAAAATCCATCTTTACGGACTGTTCTGTTTTGACAGATTCTGCCTTTTATTTCGCATTGCCTCTTTTGCAATGTTGGATGAATTTCTTTGATCAATTAATGTCCAGTAGCTTTATGCAATGTCCAGAAGTGTTAAGAATGATTGTGTCACCTCTGAACATGTTAATTTTTATTGTACACTAACCCTCTAATGAGTTGTTTCGAGTTTGGTGTGGAGGAAGTTTTCAAGGATCAAGAGAGGAGGATGATACAATATGATCAAGGAGAGTGAAAGCTCTAAGCTTGGGGATGCCCCGGTGGTTCACCCCTGCATATTTTAAGAAGACTCAAGCGTCTAAACTTGGGGATGCCCAAGGCATCCCCTTCTTCATCGACAACATTATCAGGTTCCTCCCCGAAACTATATTTTTATTCCGTCACATCTTATGTGCTTTGCTTGGAGCGTCGGTTTGTTTTTGTTTTTTGTTTTTGTTTGAATAAAATGGATCCTAGCATTCATTGTGTGGGAGAGAGACACGCTCCGCTGTTGCATATGGACAAATATGTCCTTAGGCATTACTCATAGTATTAATGGCGAAGGTTGAATCTTCTTCGTTAAATTGTTATATGGTTGGAATCAGGAAATGCTACCTGTAGTAATTCTACAATGTCTTGAATAATTTGATACTTGGCAATTGTTGTGCTCATGTTTAAGCTCTTGCATCATATACTTTGCACCTATTAATGAAGAAACACCTAGAGCTTGCTAAATTTGGTTTGCATATTTGGTCTCTCTAAAGTCTAGATAATTTCTAGTATTGAGTTTTGAACAACAAGGAAGACGGTGTAGAGTCTTATAATGTTTACAATATGTCTTTTATGTGAGTTTTGCTGCACCGGTTCATCCTTGTGTTTGTTTCAAATAACCTTGCTAGCCTAAACCTTGTATCGAGAGGGAATACTTCTCATGCATCCAAAATCCTTGAGCCTACCACTATGCCATTTGTGTCCACCATACCTACCTACTACATGGTATTTCTCCGCCATTCCAAAGTAAATTGCTTGAGTGCTACCTTTAAAATTTCCATTCTTTACCTTTACAATATATAGCTCATGGGACAAATAGCTTAAAAACTATTGTTGAATTGAATATGTACTTATGCACTTTATCTCTTATTAAGTTGCTTGTTGTGCGATAACCATGTTCCTGGGGACGCCATCAACTATTCTTTGTTGAATATCATGTGAGTTGCTATGCATGTCCGTCTTGTCTGAAGTAAGAGAGATCTACCACCTTAATGGTTGGAGCATGCATATTGTTAGAGAAGAACATTGGGCCGCTAACTAAAGCCATGAATCATGGTGGAAGTTTCGGTTTTGGACATATATCCTCAATCTCATATGAGAATACTAATTGTTGCTACATGCTTATGCATTAAAGAGGAGTCCATTATCCGTTGTCCATGTTGTCCCGGTATGGATGTCTAAGTTGAGAATAATCAAAAGCGAGAAATCCAAAATGCGAGCTTTCTCCTTAGACCTTTGTACAGAGCGGCATGGAGGTACCCCTTTGTGACACTTGGTTAAAACATGTGTATTGCGATGATCTGGTAGTCCAAGCTAATTAGGACAAGGTGCGGGCATTATTAGTATACTATGCATGAGGCTTGCAACTTGTAAGATATAATTTACATAATACATGTGCTTTATTACTACCGTTGACAAACTTGTTTCTTGTTTTCAAAATAAAAGCTCTAGCACAAATATAGCAATCGATGCTTTCCTCTTTGAAGGACCTTTCTTTTACTTTTATGTTGAGTCAGTTCACCTATCTCTCTCCACCTCAAGAAGCAAACACTTGTGTGAACTGTGTATTGATTCCTACATACTTGCATATTGCACTTGTTATATTACTCTATGTTGACAATTATCCATGAGATATACATGTTACAAGTTGAAAGCAACCGCTGAAACTTAATCTTCTTTTGTGTTGCTTCAATACCTTTACTTTGATTTATTGCTTTATGAGTTAACTCTTATGCAAGACTTATTGATGCTTGTCTTTAAGTGCTATTCATGAAAAGTCTTTGCTTTATGATTCGGTTGTTTACTCATGGCATTACCATTGTTTTGATCGCTGCATTCATTACATATGTTTACAATAGTATGATCAAGGTTATGATGGCATGTCACTACAGAAATTATCTTTGTTATCGTTTACCCGCTCGGGACGAGCGAGAACTAAGCTTGGGGATGCTGATACGTCTCCGACGTATCGATAATTTCTTATGTTCCATGCCACATTATTGATGATAACTACATGTTTTATACACATTATATGTCGTATTTATGCATTTTCCGGCACTAACCTATTAACGAGATGCCGAAGAGCCAGTTGTTGTTTTCTCGCTGTTTTTGGTTTCGTAAATCCTACAAAGGAAATATTCTCGGAATTGGACGAAATCAACGCCCGGGGTCCTATTTTTGCACGAAGCTTCCAGAAGACCGAGGGGGAAAGGAAGTGGGGCCACGAGGCGCCGCCACAACAGGGCGGCGCGGCCTGGACCCTGGCCGCGCGGCCCTGGCGTGTGGGGCCCTCGTGTGGCCCCCCGCGTTGCCCTTCCACCTACTTGAAGCCTTCGTCGCGAAACCCCCGATGCCGAGAGCCACGATACGGAAAACCTTATCGAGACGCCGCCGCCGCCAATCCCATCTCGGGGGATTACGGAGATTACCTCCCGGCACCCTGCCGGAGAGGGGATTCATCTCCGGAGGACTCTTCACCGCCATGGTCGCCTCCGGAGTGATGAGTGAGTAGTTCACCCCCGGACTATGGGTCCATAGCGGTAGCTAGATGGTTGTCTTCTCCTCATGTGCTTCATTGTCGGATCTTGTGAGCTGCCTAACATGATCAAGATCATCTATCCGTAATTCTATATGTTGTGTTTGTCGGGATCCGATGGATAGAGAATACTATGTTATGTTGATTATCAATCTATTACCTATGTGTTGTTTATGATCTTGCATGCTCTCCGTTATTAGTAGAGGCTCGGCCAAGCTTTTGCTCTTAACTCCAAGAGGGAGTATTTATGCTCGATAGTGGGTTCATGTCTCCGTGAATGCGGGGAGTGACGAAACCTCTAAGGTTATGGATGTACTGTTGCCACTAGGGATAAAACATTGATGCTATGTCCGAGGATGTAGTTATTGATTACATTACGCACCATACTTAATGCAATTGTCTGTTGTTTTGCAACTTAATACCGGAAGGGGTTCGGATGATAACCTCGAAGGTGGACATTTTAGGCATAGATGCATGCTCGGATAGCGGTCTATGTACTTTGTCGTAATGCCCAATTAAATCTCACAATATTCATCATGTCATGTATGTGCATTGTTATGCCCTCTCTATTTGTCAATTGCCCGACTGTAATTTGTTCACCCAACATGCTATCTTATGGGAGAGACACCTCTAGTGAACCGTGGACCCCGGTCCATTCTTTTATACTCGAAATACAAATCTGCTGCAATACTTGTTCTTTACTCGTTCTCTGCAAACAATCATCGTCCACACTATACATCTAATCCTTTGTTACAGACAAGCCGGTGAGATTGACAACCTCACCTGTTTCGTTGGGGCAAAGTACTTTGGTTGTGTTGTGCGGGTTCCACGTTGGCGCCGGAATCTCCGGTGTTGCGCCGCACTACATCCCGCCGCCATCAACCTTCAACGTGCTTCTTGGCTCCTCCTGGTTCGATAAACCTTGGTTTCTTTCCGAGGGAAAACTTGCTGCTGTGCGCATCATACCTTCCTCTTGGGGTTCCCAACGAACGTGTGAGTTACACGCCATCAAGCTCTTTTCCGGCGCCGTTGCCGGGGAGATCAAGACACGCTGCAAGGGAGTCTCCACAATCCAATCTCTTTACTTTGTTTTTGTCTTGCTTTATTTTATTTACTACTTTGTTTGCTGCATTATATCAAAACACAAAAAAATTAGTTGCTAGCTTTACTTTATTTACTGTCTTGCACTCTATATCAAAAACACACAAAAAAATTAGTTACTTGCATTTTACTTTTGTTACCATGTCTAGTTCTGCACTTGTTACTTCTTCACCTGAGGAACTAGTCTTCACTTTTAAACAAGGGGATGAGGAGAGTTTTAAAGATGCTTGGTCCAGAATTTTTACTTCTTATCGTAAAACTCGAACCTCAAATGACTCTAAGTTTGCTCCTTAGTAATTTTTATTTTGGTCTTATGATTCGCTTTAGATATGCCTTGGATGCTATAGTGGGAGGAGATTTCCTTCATTGCAATGGGGATCAAGCTTTTAATGTCATAAAGAAGTTGGTTGCATCACATGATTCAGCTAATAACTTTGATTCAGCCCTTATTAGCATTTATAATAGATTAAACACTCTTGAGACAAGTGCATCTCGCTTGAATGAAAATTATGGATATGTTCGTAACCGTCTTGATCAAGTTTTAATGAACTCTGAACCTTCATTATGGGATCCTACTATTAAAATTGTTATCGGTGACCAAACTCTTCATGCTAATTGTGATATTATGACTGAATTTTGCCTAATGCCTAAGAGTATTCACAAAACTTTGAAACTTTGGGGATTCGTTGAAGGAGGAGAAGGAATAACTCTTATTGATAACTCTGTTATAATTCCTAAAGGAATAGCTGCGGGTGTGCACACAACCATTCTTGGGAGAACAATATCCATTGATTATCTTGTTATTGAATGTGCAGGAACAGGACAAATCACACTCGGAAGATCCCTGCCGAAACTATTGGGAGCAGTCATAGATATGGGAGAAGGCACCCTAAAATTCACCTCTACACCCGGGGGTAGACATATATTCCCTAAGCCAAAGAGTAAGAAAAAGAACAAGAAAGGTAAGGGTAAAGCCCAAGGTAATGCCGATGATCCATCTCTTGATAACACTTGATACACACTTTCTGCACCTAGCTGAAAGGCGTTAAAGAAAAGCGCTTATGGGAGACAACCCATGTTTTTACTACAGTATTTTTGTTTTATATTTGAGTCTTGGAAGTTGTTTACTACTGTAGCAACCTCTCCTTATCTTAGTTTTGTGTTTTGTTGTGCCAAGTAAAGTCTTTGATAGTAAGGTTCATACTAGATTTGGATTACTCGCGCAGATTACTGCATTTATTTGTTGTCACGAATTTCGGCCTCGCCTCCTCGTAGGTAGCTCGGAAAATTAAGCCAATTTACGTGTGTGATCCTCGGATATGTACGCAACTTTCATTCAATTTGGGCATTTTCATTTGAGCAAGTCTCGGTGCCTCAATAAAATCCATCTTTACGGATCGTTCTGTTTTGACAGATTCTGCCTTTTATTTCGCATTGCCTCTTTTGCAATGTTGGATGAATTTCTTTGATCCATTAATGTCCAAGTAGCTTTATGCAATGTCCAGAAGTGTTAAGAATGATTGTGTCACCTCTGAACATGTTAATTTTTATTGTACACTAACCCTCTAATGAGTTGTTTCGAGTTTGGTGTGGAGGAAGTTTTCAAGGATCAAGAGAGGAGGATGATACAATATGATCAAGGAGAGTGAAAGCTCTAAGCTTGGGGATGCCCCGGTGGTTCACCCCTGCATATTTTAAGAAGACTCAAGCGTCTAAGCTTGCGGATGGCCAAGGCATCCCCTTCTTCATCGACAACATTATCAGGTTCCTCCCCTGAAACTATATTTTTATTCCGTCACATCTTATGTGCTTTGCTTGGAGCGTCGGTTTGTTTTTGTTTTTTGTTTTTGTTTGAATAAAATGGATCCTAGCATTCATTGTGTGGGAGAGAGACACGCTCCGCTGTTGCATATGGACAAATATGTCCTTAGGCTTTACTCATAGTATTAATGGCGAAGGTTGAATCTTCTTCGTTAAATTGTTATATGGTTGGAATCGGGAAATGTGTAACAGACCAACTTTGCTAATCAAATAATGTTGCTAAGTTGTCATGTGCATGCATGCATTTGCATTTAAAATTTGAGAAACTTTGCACTAAAATGCTTTGAAACATTGTTCCAAATGATATATTTTGCTCTAACAAAATTTTGTGCAAAAATCCCCTCCAAATCTGGGTCAAAATACCCCAAAAATCCCAAATTTCTCTCTTATTTAAAATTTCCAGGGGATTTCCCGAAAACCCAGGGGGGTTTTCAGAAAACCCCCTTTCTTCTTCCACGCAGTGCAGCCTGCCTGGCGCGGCCGCGGCCGCCGATGGCGCCGGCGGCTCGGATGGCTCCCGCCGCCCCCGGCCGCCT
>NC_061508.1:359714955-359726551 GCF_022539505.1 Lolium rigidum | reverse complement strand
AGCCGCACGAATGCTCCCGCATATGCATCGTGCGCGGGCGTACGCCGCCGACGTACTCGGCGAAGGAGTCCGGCAGCCTCCGGATGCCGCGCGGGTCGCCCTTGAGGACGTGGACGAACTCGAACAGGACGTCCGGCTCCACGTCCATCTCCGACGATGAAGACGACGGCGTGGGAGGCGACGGCGAGCGTTCAGCTATGCCGCGGCCACGACCACGACCACGGCCGCGGCCGCGAGGTCGGCCTCCGCCTCTACCAGACATAGCGTCGAGTCTTGTTGAGAGATGGTGGCGGCTAGGGTTTGGGAGAGAGGCGCTAGGGTTTGTGTGTGAGAGGGACGATGAGAGGCGCCCCTTTTATAGGCCGGAGGGAGGCGGAGGAGCGGTGGCGCTCATTAACGCCGGCACGCAGAGCTAGGCGCGACGGGACGCGTCGCTGCGCCCTCTGCGGGAACTGCACCGTCGCTGCGCGCCAATAACTTCCGTCGCGAGGTAGGCGACGGTTAGGTTTAAATTAATTGTGCCGCTTACGGGTCGGCCCCGCCACTTCCCGCCTCGTTTTTCGTTGTGTCCGGCGTCCCCGGTGCGTCCCCTGTGGGACGGGGACGGGCTCGGGGCGCCGGACACCGTATAGGGGCGCGCCGGACAAAAAAGGGTTTTGGGGGACGCGGCTGGAACGCATTTTCTGTCCGGCGCGCCCCAAATCCTTTTGGGGAACGCTTTGGGGGACGCGGCTGGAGATGCTCTAATGACTGTTTATGTGGCCGCTAGCTAATAATTGGCTATAAAATCAAGTGCAGGCAACCAAACACGAGGCATCTTCTCTCAATGGAAAATTTTCAAATGCAGGCTATAGAACGAAGTGCACAATTAAAAAATTCTTGTTTATGTCTAGTCCTGCTTGCCTCAGCACTGCCCGTGAGAGACGAGGTTTCCATGAGGACTAGATGGACCCAGCGCGCTCTGCTGCGCCGTCCTCTGCCAATAGTATTTAGATTTTACGGCTTGACTTCTATTTTGCCGCTTTTTTAGTTGGCTCGGTCTGGCCTTGGCCAATGTCCACGACAGCCCTGGTTAGCTGCAATGTAAGGGCAAAGCAGCAAGGCGACAACCTTTCTTCACAAGGCGTTTGATCAAGTAGTCAACCCCAATAATTCTCCTTTAAACATAAAGGATAGCATGTCACAACATCACACACATGCTGAGAGCCATGCAAAGAACCAAAGGTAGAGCGCGGAAAGCAGAGATTCTTGACCGTGTGGTTAATGCAGATTTTTGAGCCACAGCTAGGGGTCATAGAAAGCATGATTGCAGACCCCAAAAAAGTCAGTAGCACTAAAACCAACCCAGAACGTAGAAATTACTTCGTAACATTGAGCAACCATCATGCAGTAAATATCTAAAAAACATATATAACTGGAACCGACAGAACATACAATCCTGCATCTTCATGTTCAGGCAATGGCCAACAATATGAGAGGCTCCTTTTGTCTCCTGCAAATGAGCACATCCGCATCAACAAGTCTAGCAAAGCTCTCCCCACATCATCGAGCCTACAAAAAAATGAACCCAACAACCTGAGAGGCCACAGACAAATCAACTCTTCATAAATGAACCTGGCATGTAAATAAGCTAAAAAGGAATGGAACTTCCATCTGTCGGTCGCACTTGTTGTAATCAGGAATGCCATTGACATCAACATTGCAACATCAGTTACCCCGATGATGAGCCCAACAACTAAATACATAATGGAATCGCAAGCCTTGTGAACTAAGATAAACCCAAATATTCAACCATCTAGCAAAACTGAGCTACTCACCAAGTCACGATCAGTCTAAATAATTTAAGTTAGGCTCATAAATCACCGAACAACTTTAGAAAGGAAGATATCACACGTCGGACAAAAATAAGATTGGACAGAAAAACAAAAGGGAAGTGAAACAATATGGATGTGAACCTTGCTCCAGCAATGCCCAACGTTGCCAAGAGATGCATCTTCTCATGCTATGGCATTCTCAGGCCAGTTAGTACGATAATATCAGGATGTATGAATTAATGTTACTTCAATTTGAGCCATGGAGGATAGTTTACCACATCAATTACTTCTGTTTGAGAAAAAAAATTGGGCTACAGCCTGGAAAAGATCTTTTAAATAAAATTAGAAATATTTGTGCCAAAAAAATTAAATACGAACAAATAGAGTAAATTGCATGTTAGCATCAGCTAGTGCCAGCTAAAACTTATTTCCACCGAACCTTGTGACAAATAAGCATTTTCTAACACGCATGAAATAGCATAACTAATTATTTTGTGAAGTTGAAAGTACTATTTAGAAAATTACCAACGTGAATGCCACACAGAAGTCGCATTATTTTCTACCATTCATGACATAATGCCTATATAATTTTGAGTAAGAAGAAAAATCAAATTTTGAGTAACAAATACTTTCTCCTGATGCACAACTCTTAGTAAAAAGAAGACATGGCATTTTTATTTGCCTACAAATTCTGTTCAGAAGGCAAGTATGACAATAATAAGCACCCTTTTATTTCTGCCAAAGTTATGTAATGGATGGGAAGTGAATTTTGACCGAAGAAGGGCAAGCACTCGATGGTTTCTCTGTAACGTAGATAATGGATGGTAAGAAAAATTTACCGATTTGAAGAAGGTAAGCACACAAAACACCGCAAGTAATCTATCGTGAGAAGAAAATGAATTGAGATAAAGTAGCGCCTCAGGAAAAGCTTATATCAACATTGAAATAACTTAGTTCAATATGCTCCAAAATCCAAATATGCATACATTAATATTTTCGACGGCTTTGTTGGGTGATTTTGGGGCGCCTCTAATTATTTGCGAAAAGCGAGAGCTGACATGCAATAAAGCATTTATACATTGAGATGGGAACCCAAATAATATGACAAGTAGCATAAATATATGTGGTACATTTGCATAGTTGAAAGAAGTAATACCCTCATCTCACAACTTCAGCTAAAAGATAAGGGTATAGTATCATTTACCCCGTGACGATCTGCCTTCAATGCGCCACACCATCAATATGACCTTCCACGCGCTATATAGGAACGACAACAGCAGCGATGTAGCGGAGGGAAGGAGACAGCAACACTGCACCAAAGGAAAAGACAATGTCGTATGTCAGTGGTGCGGTATGAGTGGAGGAGATGAAGCAGTAATCACTGTGTCATACCTGACATCATCTGATTGAAGCTTTTGTTTGAAATGATCTCACCTACAATGGAGAAAAAATGGAACATAATATATATCTGTATTTTGTCAAATAAGCAAACTGGTAAGTAACACACTTTTGGCAGAGGAAAACATGCAATTTAGAAACACTCTCTAGAAAAACATGTGCGTCGGCCACTTATAATTTCTCGTGAAGATGGCAAGGCCAACAGACCTCTATAGTAGCTTGCTAATTGATAGGTAGTAATATTAGATTCTAGCTCATAACTAAAATCAAGAGACAGAATCTAGTAATGAACTGGGTATAATCAGACTAATCGTCAGATAGAAAATTGCAAGCAACACAAAAGCTAAAGAGTATGTTATTACAGACTGCGTTACTTTCCTGAAAACATAGTGGGCATTACATTTAGAAATTATGTATGCATATTTCAGCATCAGTAGTTCAAGTCTTGTTTCAAGGGAAGAGTGGACCTAACCTGAAAAGCAAAAGAGAAGGAATACTGTTGGCAAAACCTTGTCTAATCTTCTAAATATAATTGACACATAAACTTTCAGAGGTTGTAGCAAGCACAGAGGAAGAAAGATCACCTTTGAAAATTAGGACAAATAGCACAAGAGTGTTGCTGTCCAAGCCCCGATAAACCATGAAGGAATAGTGGGATCGCCAGCGAATCAACAAAACATAAATGATCATTAACAAAGATAAGATAAATTAGTTGTGATAGAGTCAGGACGCCACCATGTTGCACAAAAAACAAACGTTGGGCATTGGCGTCTCAATAGGTTGATCAAAACAATGAAAATCATTGCATGATATAACCAAGGCCGGCACCACAATACTATAGTCATCGCAGGCAATGAACCAAAGAGCGAGTGGGTCAAATTTGTATCTAAGTTATTAACCTCTGGTCCACCTGTGCCTTTTATACAGATCACATGAGCCTACTGCACTTAGAAACCACCAACATACGTTGTGACATGCAATAACGGATATAGGAAATAAATACACCCATAAGACGTGTGGTTAATAGCTACTGAAACCAGACAACTATTGCTTCTAGCTTCCAATTCCTCTAGTCCTTCACATCGCGAAGTATTGGATATTTGTTGTCATAGTGATTATTCACTAAATAGGAACCTCTGTAACGATCAAAGTTACACTATACACAGCTTTCTGCTGGACGATCCTATCCCACCTAGAACACCAATAATCTGAGATAAAACGGCTGAAGAACTGAGATACGAAGCCAACAAATCATGCACCATAATGCACATGCTAGCTTCCCAAGAAGAAAATGCATGTCTACAGATTGCCTTCCCAGATTATATGTGACACCAGGTAGCTAGTCAAGTGTACGTGATGCAATACAGCAAGCCAATTGTAAACAATATTAAGAGTTGATTTAAAAGATTTTACTTTTTACCAAAGGAAATTTGATAGCTTCAATGCTCATATACATTTTGTCACTGAAAAAATTGAATAGCATATGTTATCAAGAAGTGACAAATCCTTCGAGTGCATACTGAAAAAATGCATACGCAATGAACTTTTAGAACACCTTCAAAAAAAGTTAAACTGATAAGCTGTCACAAGTACTCACAGGAGCAACTTAAGTACAGTTGGCACTTTCAACTATTCACGTAAACCAAGTTGGAAGAGAATAACCTGTGCACCAATGAAATCATGTCTTCAGCTGTACAAAGAGCAACCTTGGCATATAGCTGCAAGCAAAATTCCAGATGTTGACTAATTCACATATTACATCGACTTGATAAAGACCAAACAAGGACCCTCCTGCTTTGATAGGTTTCAAGCGTGCATACATTTGATCAAATGCCAACATCTAGCAATAACTAATTACTTTAGATTATGTTTACACAAATAAGTGCAGTGTGACCTGACGAACAGAAACGTGGATGTTAGGAGAGTAAAGGGGAGAAACCATGGATGAGAAAAGGAGCCTAGGACTGGGAGCAACCGAAGGAGAAGCGCCCCACCAAATCAATCAGCCTAGTAGGAGTAAGTCTCAATAAATCAATCAACCTGTGTGTTCTCGGGAATCCTTATTTTCCACTACAGAGTGTTGACCATGAACGGAGAGGGGCAAGCAGAGGGGTGGCGAGATTGAATGATGCAAGGCGCTGTGTCGATACCTAGGTTGACAGGTCGTGTGACGCAGTTGACGGCCGAGACCTCCTTCAACGGCGCCAGCGAGCACGGATCAGGAACGCACGGAGTTGATGGCGGCGAGGCAGCACACGTAACCGAGATGGTAGATGCAGACCGAACGGCTCATGGAGATAGAACGGCAGTGAGTACCAGGGCCTGGTGAGTTCAGCGTGGATGGCGTTCGGATTAGCGAATTCACGAATGGAGGGAGGAGAATGCGGTGGGCAGATTGTGTTCAGGTGAGGACTGAGGGGGATAATAGGGCAGCGACCCCAATCCCCAAGAAACGGCTACATACACGGCCATCACGGATCCAGCACACACAACAAACACAAGCTAAATCTCCACACAACCCGCTCCAATCTCATCGGCCACTAACGCGAGGAAAATCACTGAGAAGGCAACAGGGGAATCGTACCAGCGAGAAGAAGCAGATGCCACCGAGAAGACGGGTGGCCACCACGACGCAACCCACACGCACCGCTGCAGCTCAGCCGCCACTGCAGCGCCACCCAAACCCGCACGCGCCGCCGCAGGTCAATTGACGAAGAGGAAGAACAAATCACACTCGAATAGACCTGCCGCCACACCAGAAGAAGAAGGAAGGAAGACCGCGATCCCGGTCAAGAGAATTCCACCGACCCCGCGAGGCCTCTCCTGGCTCACACGTCGGCACAATGCGACCCCAAACGGTGAAACGCGGCGACACGCAAGTGCGAGGCAGGGCCCGCGAAAAGGACGTGCAGGGCAACCAGGGACCTCCCCCACCCTGGGAGCTTAGTGCTCTTTAGAGATAACCAAACACGTTCCAAAGGATTTTCTCCTTCCGCCAGGCCGATGCCAGACGAACACGTGTCACTTATTCTCCTTAGCTCCGGACGCCAGGTCAGCAGTTCCTGAGGAACTATTTTTCGAAACGAAGAAGCTACTCAAGTCTGAACTGATTCTGGTATAACACGGTTGATGTTGACACTTGACACTAACCTACTCCCTCCGTCCCGGTTTACATGACCTACTCATATCCCTATATCATGAATTTAACTAACATAATATAATTGTACAACATAAAAAATTGTATCAATAAAAAGTAAAACATATGAATTTTTAAATAATATATATATTTTATAATCTGTACCTTGTATCATGTTAGCCAATTTATAATCTAAAGATACGCACAGGACCTATAAACCAGGACTGAGGGCATCTCCAACCGGGCGACCCATCCCGCGCCCGCGCGTCCGGATGGGTCGAAACGGACAAAACCGCGGCCCAGCGCACGGACCCATCCCTAAAACGGATGGCCGCGGCGTCCGGGACGACCCAGACCCGGTCCAAATCTTGGACGAGTTTGCGTGGCCGCGGACGCGAAAGGCTGGTCGCTCGCGTCCTCCCTTGTCCGCCCCTGGCCCGCCTGTCTGCCTCCCAAAACACAAGCCCGTCGCACACGTCTCCCCACCGCTCCGCCGCCACCCACGGACCGGCGATTTGGGAGCGCGTCGACGCCGGCCATCGTCGTCGAGACGCCGGCAAGCGGGACGGAAGCATAGGTCGAGGTCCCGCGCTGCTTTCGCCGCGTCGTAGCAGAGTTGGAGGACGCCGCCTGATGGCGTGTATTTCACACGTTCGTTGAGGAACCCCAAGAGGAAGGTATGATGCGCACAGCAGCAAGTTTTCCCTCAGAAAGAAACCAAGGTTTATCGAACCAGAAGGAGCCAAGAAGCACGTTGAAGGTTGATGGCGGCGGGATGTAGTGCGGCGCAACACCAGAGATTCCGGCGTCAACGTGGAACCTGCACAACACAACCAAAGTACTTTGCCCCAACGAAACAGTGAGGTTGTCAATCTCACCGGCTTGCTGTAACAAAGGATTAACCGTATTGTGTGGAAGATGATTGTTTGCAGAGAAAACAGTAAAAACAAGTATTGCAGCAGATTTGTATTTCAGTATAAAAGAATGGACCGGGGTCCACAGTTCACTAGAGGTGTCTCTCCCATAAGATAAAAGCATGTTGGGTGAACAAATTACAGTCGGGCAATTGACAAATAGAGAGAGCATAACAATGCACATACATGTCATGATAAGTATAGTGAGATTTAATTGGGCATTACGACAAAGTACATAGACCGCCATCCAACTGCATCTATGCCTAAAAAGTCCACCTTCAGGTTATCATCCGAACCCCTTCCAGTATTAAGTTGCAAAGCAACGGACAATTGCATTAAGTATGGTGCGTAATGTAATCAACAACTACATCCTCGGACATAGCGCCAATGTTTTATCCCTAGTGGCAACAGCACAACACAACCTTAGAACTTTTGGTCACTCGTCCCGGTGTCAATGCAGGCATGAACCCACTATCGAGCATAAATACTCCCTCTTGGAGTTAAGAGCAAAAACTTGGCCAGAGCCTCTACTAATAACGGAGAGCATGCAAGATCATAAACAACACATATGCAATAACTTGATAATTAACATAACATGGTATTCTCTATCCATCGGATCCCGACAAACACAACATAGAGTATTACGGATAGATGATCTTGATCATGTTAGGCAGCTCACAAGATCCAACAATGAAGCACAATGAGGAGAAGACAACCATCTAGCTACTGCTATGGACCCATAGTCCGAGGGTGAACTACTCACTCATCACTCCGGAGGCGACCATGGCGGTGTAGAGTCCTCCGGGAGATGAATCCCCTCTCCGGCAGGGTGCCGGAGGAGATCTCCAGAATCCCCCGAGATGGGATTGACGGCAGCGGCGTCTCTGGAAGGTTTTCCGTATCGTGGTTTTTCGCATCAGGGGTTTCGCGACGGAGGCTTTAAGTAGGCGGAAGGGCAGAGTCGGAGGGCTGACGAGGGCCCACACCATAGGGCGGCGCGGGCCCCCCTTTGGCCTCGCGGCCCTATGGTGGCGGCGCCTCGTCGCCCCACTTCGTATCCCTTTCGGTCTTCTGGAAGGTTCGTGGCAAAATAGGCCCCTGGGTCTTGATTTCGTCCAATTCCGAGAATATTTCGTTACTAGGATTTCTGAAACCAAAAACAGCAGAAAACAACGAATCGGCACTTCGGCATCTTGTTAATAGGTTAGTTCCGGAAAATGCACGAATATGACATAAAGTGTGCATAAAACATGTAGGTATCATCAATAATATGGCATGGAACATAAGAAATTATCGATACGTCGGAGGCGTATCGGCATCCCTAAGCTTAGTTCTCGCTCGTCCCAAGCGGGTAAAACGATAACAAAGATAATTTCGAAGTGACATGCCATCATAACCTTGATCATACTATTTGTAAACATATGTAATGGATGCAGCGATCAAAACAATGGTAATGACATGAGTAAACAAGTGAATCATAAAGCAAAGACTTTTCATGAATAGTACTTCAAGACAAGCATCAATAAGTCTTGCATAAGAGTTAACTCATAAAGCAATAAATCAAAGTAAAGGTATTGAAGCAACACAAAGGAAGATTAAGTTTCAGCGGTTGCTTTCAACTTAACATGTATATCTCATGGATAATTGTCAACATAGAGTAATATAACAAGTACAATATGCAAGTATGTAGGAATCAATGCACAGTTCACACAAGTGTTTGCTTCTTGAGGTGGAGAGAGATAGGTGAACTGACTCAACATAAAAGTAAAAAGAATGGTCCTTCAAAGAGGAAAGCATCGATTGCTATATTTGTGCTAGAGCTTTTATTTTGAAAACATGAAACAATTTTGTCAACGGTAGTAATAAAGCATATGAGTTATAAAAATTATATCTTACAAGTTGCAAGTCTCATGCATAGTATACTAATAGTGCCTGCACCTTGTCCTAATTAGCTTGGACTACCGGATCTTCGCAATGCACATGTTTTAACCAAGTGTCACAATGGGGTACCTCCATGCCGCTCGTACAAAGGTCTAAGGAGAAAGCTCGCATTTTGGATTTCTCGCTTTTGATTATTCTCAACTTATACATCCATACCGGGACAACATGGACAACATATAATGGACTCCTCTTTAATGCATAAGCATGTGGCAACAATTATTATTCTCATATGAGATTGAGGATATGTGTCCAAAACTGAAACTTCCACCATGAATCATGGCTTTAGTTAGCGGCCCAATGTTCTTCTCTAACAATATGCATGCTCCAACCATTAAGGTGGTAGATCTCTCTTACTTCGGACAAGACGGACATGCATAGCAACTCACATGATATTCAACAAAGAATAGTTGATGGCGTCCCCGCAAACATGGTTATCGCACAACAAGCAACTTAATAAGAGATAAAGTGCATAAGTACATATTCAATACCACAATAGTTTTTAAGCTATTTGTCCCATGAGCTATATATTGCAAAGGTGACTGATGGAATTTTAAAGGTAGCACTCAAGCAATTTACTTTGGAATGGCGGATAAATACCATGTAGTAGGTAGGTATGGTGGACACAAATGGCATAGTGGTTGGCTCAAGTATTTTGGATGCATGAGAAGTATTCCCTCTCGATACAAGGTTTAGGCTAGCAAGGTTATTTGAAACAAACACAAGGATGAACGGTGCAGCAAAACTCACATAAAAGACATATTGTAAACATTATAAGACTCTACACCGTCTTCCTTGTTGTTCAAAACTCAATACTAGATGTTATCTAGACTCTAGAGAAACCAAATATGCAAACCAAATTAGCAAGCCCTAAGTGTTTCTTCATTAATGGGTGCAAAGTATATGATGCAAGAGCTTAAACATGAGCACAACAATTGCCAAGTATCAAATTATCCAAGACATTTTAGAATTACTACATGTAGTATTTTCCAATTCCAACCATATAACAATTTAACGAAGAAGAAACTTCGCCATGAATACTATGAGTAGAGCCTAAGGACATACTTGTCCATATGCTACAGCGGAGCGTGTCTCTCTCCCACAAAGTGAATGCTAGGATCCATTTTATTCAAACAAAACAAAAACAAAAACAAACCGACGCTCCAAGCAAAGTGCATAAGATGTGACGGAATAAAAATATATTTTCAGGGGAGGAACCTGATAATGTTGTCGATGAAGAAGGGGATGCCTTGGTCATCCCCAAGCTTAGACGCTTGAGTCTTCTTAGAATATACAGGGGTGAACCACCGGGGCATCCCCAAGCTTAGAGCTTTCACTCTTCTTGATCATATTGCATCATACTCCTCTCTTGATCCTTGAAAACTTCCTCCACACCAAACTCGAAACAACTCATTAGAGGGTTAGTGCACAATAAAAATTAACATGTTCAGAGGTGACACAATCATTCTTAACACTTCTGGACATTGCATAAAGCTACTGGACATTAATGGATCAAAGATATTCATCCAACATAGCAAAAGAGGCAATGCGAAATAAAAGGCAGAATCTGTCAAAACAGAACAGTCCGTAAAGATGGATTTTATTAGGCCACCAGACTTGCTCAAATGAAAATGCTCAAATTGAATGAAAGTTGCGTACATATCTGAGGATCATGCACGTAAATTGTCTTAATTTTCTGAGCTACCTACAGGGAGGTAGACCCAGATTCGTGACAGCAAAGAAATCTGGAACTGCGCAGTAATCCAAATCTAGTACTTACTTTACTATCAAAGACTTTACTTGGTACAACAAAACTCAAAACTAAGATAAGGAGAGGTTGCTACAGTATTAAACAACTTCCAAGACTCAAATATAAAACAAAAATACTGTAGTAAAAACATGGGTTGTCTCCCATAAGCGCTTTTCTTTAACGCCTTTCAGCTAGGCGCGGAAAGTGTAACTCAAGTAACATCGAGAGATGAAGCATCAACATCATAATTTGTTCTAATAATAGAATCATAAGGTAACTTCATTCTCTTTCTAGGGAAGTGTTCCATACCTTTCTTGAGAGGAAATTGATATTTAATATTACCTTCCTTCATATCAATAGTAGCACCAACGGTTCGAAGAAAAGGTCTTCCCAATATGATGGGGCATGATGCATTGCATTCAATATCCAAGACAACAAAATCAATGGGGACAAGGTTATTGTTAACCATAATATGCACATTATCAACTTTTCCCAAAGGTTTCTTTTTAGCATTATCAGCGAGATTAACATCCAGATAACAGTTTTTCAATGGTGGCAAGTCAAGCATATCATAGACTTTCTTAGGCATAACAGAAATACTTGCACCAAGATCACATAAAGCATTACAATCAAAATCTTTGACTCT
>NC_061508.1:359677793-359714855 GCF_022539505.1 Lolium rigidum | reverse complement strand
CGCATCACACCTTCCTCTTGGGGTTCCCAACGGACGCGTGTTGTACGCGTATCAGGGGACCGCGCCGCCCTAGGGTTTGGGCGCCTCGTGGCCCCACTTCGTCTCCTCTTCGGTCTTCTGGAAGCTTCGTGGCAAAATAGGACCCTGGGCGTTGATTTCGTCCAATTCCGAGAATATTTCGTTACTAGGATTTCTGAAACCAAAAACAGCGAGAACAAAGAATCGGCACTTCGGCATCTTGTTAATAGGTTAGTTCCGGAAAATGCACGAATATGACATAAAGTGTGCATAAAACATGTAGATAACATCAATAATGTGGCATGGAACATAAGAAATTATCGATACGTCGGAGACGTATCAGCATCCCCAAGCTTAGTTCTACTCGTCCCGAGCAGGTAAAACGATAACACAGATAATTTCTGGAGTGACATGCCATCATAACCTTGATCATACTATTTGTAAAGCATATGTAGTGAATGCAGCGATCAAAACAATGTATATGACATGAGTAAACAAGTGAATCATATAGCAAAGACTTTTCATGAATAGCACTTCAAGACAAGCATCAATAAGTCTTGCATAAGAGTTAACTCATAAAGCAATAATTTAAAGTAAAGGCATTGAAGCAACACAAAAGAAGAAGTTTCAGCGGTTGCTTTCAACTTGTAACATGTATATCTCATGGATATTGTCAACATAGAGTAATATAATAAGTGCAATATGCAAATATGTAGGAATCAATGCACAGTTCACACAAGTGTTTGCTTCTTGAGATGGAGAGAAATAGGTGAACTGACTCAACATAAAAGTATAAGAATGGTCCTTCAAAGAGGAAAAGCATCGATTGCTGTATTTGTGCTAGAGCTTTGATTTTGAAAACATGAAACAATTTTGTCAACGGTAGTAATAAAGCATATGTATCATGTAAATTATATCTTACAAGTTGCAAGCCTCATGCATAGTATACTAATAGTGCCCGCACCTTGTCCTAATTAGCTTGGACTACCTAGATCATCACAATGCACATGTTTTAACCAAGTGTCACAAAGGGGTACCTCTATGCCGCCTGTACAAAGGTCTAAGGAGAAAGCTCGCATTGGATTTCTCGCTATTGATTATTCTCAACTTAGACATCCATACCGGGACAACATAGACAACAGATACTGGACTCCTCTTTTATGCATAAGCATGTAACAACAATTAATAATTTTCTCATTTGAGATTGAGGATATATGTCCAAAACTCGAAACTTCCACCATGGATCATGGCTTTAGTTAGCGGCCCAATGCTCTTCTCTAACAATATGCATGCTTAACCATAAGGTGGTAGATCGCTCTTACTTCAGACAAGACGAACATGCATAGCAACTCACATGAAATTCAACAAAGAATAGTTGATGGCGTCCATAGAAACATGGTTATCGCACAACAAGCAACTTAATAAGAGATAAAGTGCATAAGTACATATTCAGTACCACAATAGTTTTTAAGCTATTTGTCCCATGAGCTATATATTGTAAGGCGAATGATGGAATTTTAAAGGTAGCACTCAAGCAATTTACTTTGGAATGGCGGAAAAATACCATGTAGTAGGTAGGTATGGTGGACACAAATGGCATAGTGGTTGGCTCAAGTATTTTGGATGCATGAGAAGTATTCCCTCTCGATACAAGGTTTAGGCTAGCAAGGTTTATTTGAAACAAACACAAGGATGAACCGGTGCAGCAAAACTCACATAAAAGACATATTGAAAACATTATAAGACTCTACACCGTCTTCCTTGTTGTTCAAACTCAATACTAGAAATTATCTAGACCTTAGAGAAACCAAATATGCAAACCAAATTTTAGCATGCTCTATGTATTTCTTCATTAATGGGTGCAAAGCATATGATGCAAGAGCTTAAACATGAGCACAACAATTGCCAAGTATCACATTACCCAAAACATTTATAGCAATTACTACATGTATCATTTTCCAATTCCAACCATATAGCAATTTAACAAAGAAGAAACTTCGCCATGAATACTATGAGTAGAAACTAAGGACATACTTGTCCATATGCTACAGCGGAGCTTGTCTCTCTCCCATAAAGTGAATGCTAGGATCCATTTTATTCAAACAAAACAAAAAACAAAAACAAACCGACGCTCCAAGCAAAGCACATAAGATGTGATGGAATAAAAATATAGTTTCGAGGAGGAGCCTGATAATGTTGTCGATGAAGAAGGGGATGCCTTGGGCATCCCCAAGCTTAGACGCTTGAGTCTTCTTAAAATATGCAGGGGTGAACCACCGGGGCATCCCCAAGCTTAGAGCTTTCACTCTCCTTGATCATGTTGCATCATACTCCTCTCTTGATCCTTGAAAACTTCCTCCACACCAAACTCGAAACAACTCATTAGAGGGTTAGTGCACAATAAAAATTAACATGTTCAGAGGTGACACAATCATTCTTAACACTTCTGGACATTGCATAAAGCTACTGGACATTAATGGATCAAAGAAATTCATCCAACATAGCAAAAGAGGCAATGCGAAATAAAAGGCAGAATCTGTCAAAACAGAACAGTTCGTATTGACGAATTTTAAAATGGCACCAGACTTGCTCAAATGAAAATGCTCAAATTTAATGAAAGTTGCATACATATCTGAGGATCACGCACGTAAATTGGCATATTTTTCTGAGCTACCTACAGAGAGGCAGGTCGGAATTCGTGACAGCAAAGAAATCTGAAACTGCGCAGTAATCCAAATCTAGTATGAACTTTTCTATCAAAGACTTTACTTGGCACAACAAAACACAAAACTAAGATAAGGAGAGGTTGCTACAGTAGTAAACAACTTCCAAGATACAAAATAAAAACAAAGTATTGTAGGTAAAAACATGGGTTGTCTCCCATAAGCGCTTTTCTTTACGCCTTTCAGCTAGGCGCGAAAGTGTGTATCAAGTATTATCAAGAGACGAAGCATCAACATCATAATTTGTTCTCATAATGGAATCAAAAGGTAACTTCATTCTCTTTCTAGGGAAGTGTTCCATACCTTTTTTGAGAGGAAATTGATATTTTATATTACCTTCCTTCATATCAATGATAGCACCAACAGTTCGAAGAAAAGGCCTTCCCAATATAATGGGACAAGATGCATTGCATTCAATATCCAAGACAAAAAAATCAACGGGGACAAGGTTATTGTTAACGGTAATGCGAACATTATCAACTTTCCCCAAAGGTTTCTTTGTAGAATGATCAGCAAGATTAACATCCAAATAACAATTTTCCAGTGGTGGCAAGTCAAGCATATTATAAATTTTCTTAGGCATAACGGAAATACTTGCACCAAGATCACATAAAGCATTACAATCAAAATCTTTAGCCTTCATCTTAATGATGGGCTCCCAACCATCCTCTAGCTTTCTAGAAATAGAGGCTTCGCGCTCTAGTTTCTCTTCTCTAGCTTTTATGAGAGCATTTGTAATATGTTGTGTGAAAGCCAAATTTATAGCACTAGCATTAGGATTTTTAGCAAGTTTTTGCAAGAACTTTATAACTTCAGAGATGTGGCAATCATCAAAATTCAAACCATTATAATCTAAAGCAATGGGATCATCATCCCCAATGTTGGAAAAAATTTCAGCAGCTTTAGCAATTTCAGGCAGTTTCTCGCGCTTTGCATTAGAAGTGGAAACATTGCTAACACCAATTCTTTTATTAGTATTAGTAGGAGGTGCAGCAACTTGTGTAACATTAGCATTACTAGTGGTGGTAATAGTCCAAACTTTAGCTACATTCTTCTCTTTAGCTAGTTTTTCATTTTCTTCTCTATCCCACCTAGCACGCAGTTCAGCCATTAATCTTATATTCTCATTAATTCTAACTTGGATGGCATTTGCTGTAGTAACAATTTTATTTTCAATATCCCTATTAGGCATAACTTTCGATTTTAAAAGATCAACATCAGAGGCAAGTCTATCAACTTTAGAAGCAAGTATATCAATTTTCCCAATCTTTTCTTCAACAGATTTGTTAAAAGCAGTTCACTACTAGGAAAAGGCCTAGCCGTAAGGTTGACTTCAGTGGCGCACCATGATGGCCGTGCGCCACTACTACCTAGCAGTGGCGCACCACAAAATGGTGGGCCACTGTTACAAATGTAGTAGTGGCGCACCTTGTTTGTGGTGCGCCATTACTAATTCCCGGCAGGAGGCCAGCTCCCACCCAAAACTAATAGTGGCGCACGTCTCCATGGTGCGCCACCGCTACATGGCTTACTTATAGCGCATGTCTTTGTGGTGCGCCACTGCTAGGAGGTGGCCGTGGCCCTTTAGAGATGAGGGCTTTAGCAATGGCGCACCGCTTGGTGCGCCACTACTAGGTATGGCGCACCGCCGACATGGTGCGCCACCGCTAAGTTGGGCAGGGGCGTGGGTTTACAGGTAACAGGTGAGCAGTGGCGCACCACTTAGCAAGTGCGCCATTGCTATGTCACCCTAGCAGTGGCGCACGGCTAGGTGGTGCGCCACCGCTAACCCGGGACCATTTCCTCGCTTTTCACCCTCCACTCACATGTGCCACCCACTTTCTCCAAACACTCTTCCACCACCACCTCCCACCAAATCTGGATCCGGTCGTGTTGCCCCTCCTTCCCACCTCATTTTCACCTCTTCATTCACCAAAATTAAGTTGGTAAACTTAATTTTCTTCATAGGTAACTAATGGTGAAGCTTTCTTAGCTCAATACCCTACTCAATCTCAACTTTTTACCTCATCCAACACTCTAGGTCTCGCCGTATCGGTAACTTTGTTGGTTTTATGCTTTGTGTGTGAACGGTTCCGATCGTCTTGCACACACGTCATGCACATATGTTATGTGCGAAGCTCGATGATATCATGTGTACGTGCGCATGCGCGAAAAGCGTCACGTACGTGCATGTGTGTTGTATACGAAGCCTCCGGATCCACATGTGTGTTGTATATGCGAAGCCTCCACACATGTGTTGCATGTGTTTTTGTTTGCAGGGATTTGAAATGCGATGGAGTTGCCAATATTTTGCCGAAACGTTGATTCATTTCCGTTTCGGCGAATGTTGGGCATACTACGCATATACATGTCCTATTTTTAGGGAAGGTCATGCCAAAATTTTCTTTTGGTATGCTAAGATATCCATTTTCTCTATATCCGCAGGCGACCATGGTCCGCATGATGAGCGAAGGCGTTGTGGCTAGGTTTTTGAAAGCCGCGACGGACGAGATGATTAGAAATAACCAAAAGGAGATAAGATGTCCGTGTCGAAGATGCAAGCTAACGAGCCTTATGGACCCTAAAGCCGATATGGTGCGGGACCACCTTCTCATGCGTGGTTTCATGGATGGCTATCGGTGGGAAGGCGACAAAGATGATTATGAATTTGTCCATGGGAATTCAACAAGAAGTAAGGAAGGCCGAGGTGATCAGGATGTAGAAGATCTCGGGCATGATCAGGATGTAGAAGATCCCGGAGATGATGATGACCACAATGTAGGAGATCCCGGACTCGATGATGAGGAAGATCAAGATGGAGGTCATCATGACGATCATGAAGATGAAGACGATGAACCATCGTCGATGGACTCGGGTGCGGGACCCTTATCTTCAAGAGCCGCTTCTCAAGCGTACGAGTAACGCAAGAGCTGCCGCCCGAGAGAAAGCCAAGATGGATCAACTGGAGGTAGACGCTCGTTACTCCATTGTATGAAGGATGCAGGCCGGAGGATACCCGCCTGAAAGTAACGCTCATGGCTCTGGAGATGAAGGTAAAGCACAAAATGACCGACACATCCTTCAACGACAACATGTCATTCGGGCGGAACGTCTTCCCAAAGGTAACACGTGTCCGACTAGTATCGAGGAGGCCAAGAAAATCGTGTGTCCTCTGGATTTACCGCATGTGAAATACCATGTGTGCTTGAACGATTGCATCATTTATCGGAACGAGCACGCAGAGTGTACCATATGTCCGGAGTGCGGCGTCCCGGCGTCAGTCGGTACAAGAAGGGGAAGAAAGCTCCTCGGAAGGTGGTGTGGTACTTTCCAATCACTCCTCGTCTGCAGCGGTATTTCGCGGATCCTAAGCAAGCAAAGCTAATGCGCTGGCACGCGGAGATGAGGAAGGGAGAAGATGACGCAGATGATCCGAAGAAAAAGAAAAGGACAGGATGTTGAGACACCCTTCGGATGCTAGCCGGTGGAATGCGTTGGACCTCGAGTACCCAGAATTTGGGGACGATCCTAGGAACATAAGGCTGGGCGCGAGCACCGATGGAGTCAATCCGTTTGGCAGCCAGAGCAGCACGCATAGCACCTGGCCCGTGTTTGTGGGGAAGATAAGCAGGTACCTAGACAAAGCGAAGCAGAGGTTCAGCGAGATGAAGTCTCACGACTGTCACGTGCTGATGACGCAGATACTTCCGGTTGCAATCCGTGGGATCATGGACGCGCACGTCCGTGAAACGCTTTTTGGCCTATGCAACTTTTTCGACGTCATCTCTCGGAAGTCTGTTGGCGTGAGGCAACTTAGAAGGCTACAGGAAGAGATCGTGGTGATACCGTGCGAGCTTGAGATGTACTTCCCGCCCGCTTTCTTCGACGTTATGGTGCATCTCGCTGGTACATATCGTGGAGGATATCATCCAACCGGGGCCGACGTTCCCGCACAGCATGATGCCGTTCGAAAGGATGAATGGTGTCATCAAAGGGTACGTTCGCAACGGGGCACGTCCGGACGGAAGCATAGCCAAGGGTTTTCTCGACCGAAGAGTGCATCTCCTTCGCACGAGTTATCTAGAAATCGAGAACCCCGTTGGCCTGCCCGTAAACAGGCATCTCGGGAAGCTCGCCGGATGGGGTCACCGCGACGGTAGCCGCGAAATGCATGTCGACTTCAAGGGTCGAATCGCCGACTTTGAAAGAGCAAACCTAGTCGCGCTACAACACATAGACGTGGTCGATCCTTGGGTGGTAGAGCACAAAACCTTCATCGCAAAGACGTACAGGTGATCAGGGCCAACAGAGGACGGACGGAGATATAATCAAAGAGCACAACTCAACCTTCACGCGGTGGTTCAAGGACAAGATGCTGACGTACCCTATAGACGAGGATTCTTCTGCGGAAGAAAAACTCATATTCGCCTTGTCACGGGCGCCGAACACAACCCGATGACATTTCAGGCGTACGATATCAACGGCTACACATTCTACACCGAGGAAAAGGACATGAAGAGCGATTATCGGAACTCCGGGTAACGATGGAGTCCTACACCGGTGACGTCAAGCGTAGATACTACGGAAAGATCGAGGAGATCCGGGAGCTGAGCTACGCCGGAGAGAATGTGCCGATGTTCCGTGTCGGTGGGCCAAGAACGTCATAAAAGAAGACCGGCATTTCACCACCATGGTTATACCCGAAGCCAAATCCAAGACAGCGGGCGCAAAGGTCACCGCGAAATATGAGCCATGGGTACTAGCTTCCCAAGTGGACCAATGCTTCTTCATTACCGACCCGCAAAAGCCCAGCCGTGTTGTCGTGAGGAGAGGCAAAAGGAGCATCATCGGAATGGATGGATCCGCCAACGAGCTAGACTTTGACCAGTACGGCGATCCGAAGATGGAAGATGACGACGACGATGATGAAGAACCATACACAACAAGAAGAAGCAGGACCACCCTACCTAAAGGCCGTCCATTCAAGAG
The DNA here is from genome assembly GCF_022539505.1 of Lolium rigidum. NCBI lineage: Eukaryota > Viridiplantae > Streptophyta > Magnoliopsida > Poales > Poaceae > Lolium > Lolium rigidum. Next base: position 359,707,125 of record NC_061508.1, on the reverse strand, counting down.
AAGAAGTCTAGGAGTTCCGGGGCTAAATTATTCAACCGCGAGAAAGAAGGGCAAGAAGATTGTGAAAAGATAATTATGTATCATTTTCTTGTATGAATAATGGATGTCATATTGTTAATCTACACATTGTACCGATCAAAATAGACATATTATAATTATTTATGGCTTTTATTTTGGTGTATTATGCTATTTATCACATGGTTTAGTCAATTTTTAAAAAAAGGGAAAAAATTGTGGCCGCCGTGGTTCGAACTCTGGGCGGCCAGTGTTTGGCAAACCAACCAGGGGACGAGCTATTGCGGTACTAATCGATTTCGTCAAACCCTGGTTTGTTTGCGTTTTGACCCAAACCTAAAGTGGTAGTGGCGCACCCCTAGAGGTGCGCCATTGCTAAGCCTCATAGTGGCGCACCCCTAGACGTGCGCTATTGCTAAGGGCGTCTGGGACTTAGCCAAATATCCCTCCCCCGTCCCGACCATCCTCACCATTCCCCACTCGATCTCGATTCACAGTCGCCCCCTCTCCGACGACGACGCGAGCGACCCCGGCGACGCCCTCCTCTCCTCGCCACCTCTCCGACGCCCTCACCACCCCAGCGACGCCCTCCTCTCCTCGCCACCCCGGCGACGCCCTCCTCTCGCATTGTCACCGATGTCCCCTCGATCTTGATCTCCGGCGGCCGCATCCCCTCGATTTCCCTCCTCCCACCGGCGGGTGCCTCTCCTCCGAATCGTCACCGACGCCCCCGCTCCTCCACATCGGCGCCTCCACAACGGAACCCTGCTCCTCCACATCGGCGTCCTCGTCTGCGTCCACGACGGCACCACCTAGCCCTCACCGCCACGCCCCCGGAGCTCGCACGACGGCACCACGACGACCTCGATCCGCGACGAACTCTGCATCGCTGACGCCACCACGACGACCTCCCCAACATACTTCTCAGGGTGAGCTCCCTATGCTCCTCCTCCTCCTCCCTATGCTTGCTGCTGTGCTAAATTAATATCTGTAAAGCACCATAGAAACATAATGCGACTTTTCTGTAGAAATGCTAGTAATTTGCTTCATGATGATGTTGTAGAAATGTGGCTTCCATACTCTGTAATTTCTCAAGTACTCTGTTGTTCATCAAATCAAGGTTAAAATAAGTTATATTGTTGATAATGATGAATGTATCATGTAGAGAGTATGGTTTAGATGTCACATTGGGTATGATGTATATAGAGAGTGAGAGAGCAGAGTTATTGTAACAAGTGTAAATTTTTTTAGTTGCTAGGTTGCTTGCTGCTGCTATGTGTTTGCTAGGTTGCTTGCTTTCTGCTGCTGCTATGTGCTTGCTAGGTTGCTTGCTTGCTGCTGCTGCTATGTGCTTGCTAGGCTGCTGCTGCTGCTTCTAGGTTGCTTGCTTGCTTGCTTGCTGCTGCTAGGTTGTTAGGTGCAGGAATGCTCTTTGTAATTTTGATTTCACAAAAGGAGTTCATAGGAATGCAGCTAGTTCTTTGTAGTTTAGTTTTACCATTTATTTTGTTGCAGATGTAGCAAGCAAGGAAGGGGGAAAAGATGTTTTAGTTCATAAAAAGAACAAGTTCATTCTCTGGTTTTGTTCACACTAATTAGCAGTATACTGGAGTATACTGGACTTTACCATGCAACCAATGCCTCACACACACTAATTAGCGTTCATTCTCTAGTTTAGTTCATAAAAAGAACAAGTGCTATTGAAATTTGTTCTCTGGGTTTGAAATTTAGTTCTAACTGCTGATGCTAACAGTGTTCATTTTGATGTTTACAGCACTAGTTGTAGCAGCACCTGACCGCCACGCGCACCTTGGAGCAGCAGCTGGAGAAGCACGCCGCGCCGCCCTTGATCGCTGACGCCGCCGCAGAGGACCGCCGCTGCACTTGCAGACAGGTAGCCCCCGATGCCCCTCCTCCTCTGGTGTTGTTGCTTGCTAGAAAGTGTTCCTCTAAGGGTGGCTTTGCTGCTGCTTGTGGCTGCTGTTGGCTGGTTGCTGGGTGTTGCTGCTAGCATATTAGTGATAGGTGCTGCTGCTTGCTTGCAGTTCTTTTATTTCTGCCATAGTAGTAGCAACAGAATCAAGCTATTCCATCATGAAGTAGCTAGCAGTAGCAAATAAATCAAAAATAACACCATTGGCATGGGCTGCTTGGATTATTCAGTAGAATCATTTAGATGAAAATAATGAAGAACTCCACTGGTAATTAAGCTGCGCATATTTTATTGATCATTTTCTTACTGTTAGGTTGATGTTAGTTGCTAGGTTGATTGGTGCTGCTGCTAGGTTGATTGGTGCTGCTGCTAGGCTGTTAGGTTGCTGTTAGTTGCTAGGTTTTAGATGCTTGCACTTGCAGTAGTTTTTTGCTTGCTTGCATGATGATGTTGTTTAGGTGCTGCTGCTGTTAGGTTGTTGTTCTGGTTCCTAGATGTTGCTTAGGTGCTGCTGCTGTTAGGTTGTTGCTTAGGTGTTGCTGCTGTTAGATGTTGCTTAGGTGCTGCTGCTGTTAGGTTGTTGCTTACGTGCTGCTACTGTTAGATGTTGCTTAGGTGCTGCTGCTGCTGTTAGGTTCACAATTGCTGCTGCTGCTATTAGGTTCACAATTGCTGCTGCTGCTTAGGAGCAGTAGTGTTCAGGTGCTTAGGAGCAGTAGTGTTTAGGAGCAGTAGTGCTTAGGAGCAGTAGTGCTTAGGAGCAGTAGTGTTTAGGAGCAGTAGTGTTTAGGTGCAAGATATTTAGTTGGTACTTGAGAGAAATTTCTTTTATTTATTTACGACTTCCAGTAACCTTCATAGCTTCTTTGTTTAGGTACTCCAGTGGCTGCAACCTCGTCGGCACCCTTCATCGACTTGGAGCCGAACCTGCTCAAGCGTCGTCGTCTTCTTCCCGGAGCGTCGTCGTCTTATTCCCGGTGCCGGACCTGCTCAATTGTTATTGCTGCTGCTCGGTAATTGCTTCGGGCCTTCTACTTGCGCTGCTATAGCTTGCCGCTGCTAGCTTGCAGCCTAGCTTGCTCGCTAGCTTGGTGCTACCGCTGCTCGCTAGCTAGCTTGGTGCTCGCTGCTAGCTTGGTGCTACCGCTAGCTTGCTCGCTGCTACTAGGTGTTGTTGGATGGTGGTACTGGCTGCTCAGCTGGTCGATATGTGCTATGGTGCTCAATTAGTGTACATGTGCTATGGTGCTCAGCTGGATTTTTTGGTGTATATGTGCCATGGTGCTCAGCTGGTGGATTGTTTTGCATGTGTATATGGTGACATATTCTTGTGCAGGGATCGACAGAGATGCCCATTATCGCCGAAATGTTGATTCATTTCCGTTTCGGCGAAAATGGGGCACTCATATGTCCATAGATTAGCATAGGTCATGCCCAATTTTGTTAGTGGAATGGATCGTAATATGGTTCAAAAATGTAAACATGTAGGATGGCCGGTCCCGGTGGCCGGCGAGGCGGTCGAGGCCGCGGTCCCGGGCGCCCCGCGGCCGGGGAAGGGGCCGCCGCGGTGGAGCAGCAAGGGCCCCACGGTCACCGTCACCCGCATCCTCCTCGTCTTCGCATGAGGAACGCTGCTTCGAGTTCCTCCTCCGCATCGACGACGACCCACTCGGCATCAAGAGGCTACCGGACAAGTTCGCCGAGTTCGTCGACGGCGTCGAGCCGGCGCACTTGCAGCTACGGGAGGCTAGCTGCAACTTCTGCCGCTGGTCCGTGGAGGTCCCGTTCGACGGGCAGGGCAAGATGTACCTGCACACGGGGTGGGACAAGTTCGCCCGTGACCTCCACCTCGAGCCCGGCTGCCAGCTCACCTTCCTGTACGAGGGGGACGGCGAGATGATCGTCAAGGTGTTCGACGACACCGCCTGCCGTGTGCACTACCCCCACACCGGCGAATCCGGCTCGGACACCGATAGTTAGAACTTAGAGTGTTGTCAACTCTATCTTCGTTGCTTCGTGTTGTTTGAATTCTATATTAAATTGTATGAAGCTACGATGTTAGGTATGATGATGTTATGTCCAAATATCAATCTCTTGTGCATCCTACCTTGCCTCGCCGACACCATCCCGGGATGTTCATATTTGTTTGCCCTTGTCATTCCATTTGCTTTGGTATCTCAAAATGCCGATGATTAGAATGTTCGGTCAACCGTACACTCCGGGGTGTCGCTAGTGAGCCTGGTGTGATGGCACAAATATCAATCTCTTGTGCATCCTACCTGGCCTCACTAACGCCATCCCGGGATGTTCATATTTGTTTCGACCAACAATGTATGAGTGATGTCTACGTTCCCCCTCCTTTCCTGTAGACAGTGTTGGGCCTCCAAGTGCAGAGGTTTGTAGAACAGCAGCAAGTTTCCCTTAAGTGGATACCCAAGGTTTATCGAACTCAGGGAGGAAGAGGTCAAAGATATCCCTCTCATGCAACCCCGCAACCACAAAGCAAGAAGTCTCTTGTGTCCCCAACACACCAAATAGGTGCACTAGTTCGGCGAAGAGATAGTGAAATACAGGTGGTATAAATAAGTATGAGCAGTAGCAACGGTGCCGTAAAAGTGCTTGGCGTGTAGTTGATGGTGGTGGTATTGCGGCAGTAGTAACGCAATAGAAACAAGTAACAAGCGGTAGTAACTCAGCAGTATTTAGGAACAAGGCCTAGGGATTACACTTTCACTAGTGGACACTCTCAACATTGATCACATAACAGAACGGATAAATGCATACTCTACACTTTTGTTGGATGATGAACACATTGCGTAGGATTACACGAACCCTCAATGCCGGAGTTAACAAGCTCCACAATAATGCTCATGTTTTAGTAACCTTAAGTGTAAGATAGATCAACGAGACTAAACCAAGTACTAGCATAGCATGCACACCGTCACCTTCATGCATATGTAGGAGGAATAGATCACATCAATATTATCATAGCAATAGTTAACTCCATAATCTACAAGAGATCATGATCATAGCATAAACCAAGTACTAACACGGTGCACCCACTGTCGCCTTTACACACGTGCAGGAGGAATAGAACTACTTTAATAACATCACTAGAGTAGCACATAGATAGTAGTGATACAAACTCATATGAATCTCAATGAGATCATTGTATTGAAGTACATGGAAGAGAGATGAACCACATAGCTACCGGTACAGCCCCGAGCCTCGATGGAGAACTACTCCCTCCTCATGGGAGCAAGCAGCGGTGATGAAGATGGCGGTGGAGATGGCAGCGGTGTTGATGGAGATGGCAGCGGTGTCGATGGAGAAGCCTTCCGGGGGCACTTCCCCGCTCCGGCAGGGTGCCGGAACAGAGTTCCTGTCCCCCGAATTGGAGTTTCGCGATGGCGGCGGCGCCACAGTAACTTTTCTGGAGTTTCGTCAATTGGTGTCGAGGTTTTAGGTCACGACGACTTAAATAGGCGAAGAGTCGGAGTCGGAGGGGGCCCGGGCTGCCCGGACCATAGGGGGCGCGCCCCCTTGGGCCGCGCCGCCCACGGTGTGGGGCCCCCCGGCACCCCTCTCGACCTTTCTTCGGTGCTCTGGAAGCTTCGCGTATTTCTAAGACTTTCGGCGTTGATTTCGTCCGATTCCGAAAATATTTCCTTACTAGGATTTCTGAAACCAAAAACAGCAGAAAACAGAGAACTCGTCCTTTCGGCATCTTGTTAATAGGTTAGTTCCGTAAAATGCACGAATATGACATAAAGTGTACATAAAACATGTAGATAACATCAATAATGTGGCATGGAACACAAGAAATTATCGATACGTTGGAGACGTATCAGCATCCCCAAGCTTAGTTCTCGCTCGTCCCGAGCAGGTAAAACGATAACAAAGATAATTTCTGGAGTGACATGCCATCATAAACTTGATCATACTATTTGTACAAGCATATGTAGAGAATGCAGCGATCAAAACAATGGTAATGACATGAGTAAACAACTGAATCATATAGCAAAGACTTTTCATGAATAGCACTTCAAGACAAGCATCAATAAGTCTTGCATAAGAGTTAACTCATAAAGCAATAATTCAAAGTAAAGGCATTGAAGCAACACAAAAGAAGATTAAGTTTCAGCGGTTGCTTTCAACTTATAACATGTATATCTCGTGGATAATTGTCAATGCAAAGCAATATAACAAATGCAATATGCAAATATGTAAGAATCAATGCACAGTTCACACAAGTGTTTGCTTCTTGAGATGGAGAGAAATAGGTGAACCGACTCAACAATGAAAGTAAAAGAATGGTCCTTCAAAGAGGAAAGCATCGATTGCTATATTTGTGCTAGAGCTTTGATTTTGAAAACATAAAGAGAGCATAAAAATAAAGTTTTGAGAGGTGTTTGTTGTTGTCAACGAATGGTAGCGGGTACTCTAACCCCTTGCCGTACAAACCTTCAAAGAGCGGCTCCCATTTTATTTTATTTTTGGGTGGCACTCCTTCCAACCTTTCTTTCACAAACCATGGCTAACCGAATCCTCGGGTGCCCGCCAACAATCTCATACCATGAAGGAGTACCTTTTTATTTTAGTTTTATTATGATGACACTCCTCCCAACCTTTGCTTACACAAGCCATGGCTAACCGAATCCTTCGGGTGCCGTCCAACAATCACATACCATGGAGGAGTGTCTATTTTTGTTAATTAATTTGGGACTGGGAATCCCATTGCCAGCTCTTTTTGCAAAATTATTGGATAAGCGGATGTAGCCACTAGTCCATTGGTGAAAGTTGCCCAACAAGATTGAAAGATAAACACCACATACTTCCTCATGAGCTATAAAACATTGACACAAATAAGAGGTAATAAATTTTGAATTGTTTAAAGGTAGCACTCAAACAATTTACTTTGGAATGGCGGGAAATACCATGTAGTAGGTAGGTATGGTGGACACAAATGGCATAGTGTTGGCTCAAGTATTTGGATGCATGAGAAGTATTCCCTCTCGATACAAGGTTTAGGCTAGCAAGGTTGTTTGAGGCAAACACAAGGATGAACTAGTACAGCAAAACTCACATAAAAGACATATTACAAGTATTATAAGACTATACATCGTCTTCCTTGTTGTTCAAACACCTTACTAGAAATTATCTAGACCTTAGAGAGACCAATTATGCAAACCAAATTTTAGCATGCTCTATGTATTTCTTCATTAATGGGTGCAAAGCATATGATGCAAGAGCTTAAACATGAGCACAACAATTGCCAAGTATCACATTACCCAAGACATTTATAGCAATTACTACATGTATCATTTTCCAATTCCAACCATATAACAATTTAACGAAGAGGAAACTTCGCCATGAATATTATAAGCTAAGAACACATGTGTTCATATGAACCAGCGGAGCGTGTCTCTCTCCCACACAAGCATGATGTAATCCAATTTATTCAAACACAAACAAAAACAAAAGCAAACAAACAGACGCTCCAAGAAAAAGCACATAAGATGTGATGGAATAAAAATATAGTTTCAGTGGGAGGAACCCGATAATGTTGTCGATGAAGAAGGGGATGCCTTGGGCATCCCCAAGCTTAGACGCTTGAGTCTTCTTGATATATGCAGGGGTGAACCACCGGGTGCATCCCCAAGCTTAGAGCTTTCACTCTCCTTGATCATAGTATATCATCCTCCTCTCTTGACCCTTGAAAACTTCCTCCACACCAAACTCGAAACAACTCATTAGAGGGTTAGTGGACAATAAAAATTAACATGTTCAGAGGTGACACAATCATTCTTAACACTTCTGGACATTGCATAAAGCTACTGGACATCAATGGATCAAAGAAATTCATCCAACATAGCAAAAGAGGCAATGCGAAATAAAAGGCAGAATCTGTCAAAACAGAACAGTCCGTAAAGATGGATTTTATTAGGCCACCAGACTTGCTCAAATGAAAATGCTCAAATTGAATGAAAGTTGCGTACATATCTGAGGATCATGCACGTAAATTGGCATAATTTTCTGAGCTTCCTGCAGGGCAGTGGGCTCAGATTCGTGACAGCAAAGAAATCTGGAACTGCGCAGTAATCCAAATCTAGTACTTACTTTTCTATCAAAGACTTTACTTGGCACAACAAAACATAAAACTAAGATAAGGAGAGGTTGCTACAGTAGTAAACAACTTCCAAGACACAAATATAAAACAAAGTACTGTAGCAAAATAACACATGGGTTATCTCCCAAGAAGTTCTTTCTTTTTAGCCATTAAGATGGGCTCAGCAGTTTTAATGATGCACTCGCAAGAGATAGTATGTGAAGCAAAAGAGAGCATCAAGAGGCAAATTCAAAACACATTTAAGTCTAACATGCTTCCTATGCATAGGAATCTTGTAAATAAACAAGTTCATGAAGAGCAAAGTAACAAGCATAGGAAGATAAAACAAGTGTAGCTTCAAAAATTTCAGCACATAGAGAGGTGTTTTAGTAACATGAAAATTTCCACAACCATATTTTCCTCTCTCATAATAACTTTCAGTAGCATCATGAGCAAACTCAACAATATAACTATCAAATGAAACATTCTTATCATGAGTCTCATGCATAAAATTATTACTACTCCCAACATAAGCATAATCAGTTTTATTAGTTGTAGTGGGAGCACATTCAACAAAGTAGCTATCATTATTATTCTCATCATCAAATATAGGAGGCATATTGTAATCATAATCAAATTCACTCTCCATAGTAGGTGGCACCAAAAGACCACTATCATTATAATCATCATAAATAGGAGGCAAAGTATCATCAAAGAAAATTTTCTCCTCAATGCTTGGGGGACTAAAAATATCATGAAAACCAGCTTCCCCAAGCTTAGAACTTTCTATATTATTGTCAACAATGGTGTTCAAAGCGTTCATACTAATATTACTACCAAGCATGCAAAGAAGATTTCATAGGTTTTTTAATTTTCGCATCAAACAATCCATGTTTTAAATCAGGAAATAGAACAAGAAGCTCATTGTTGTCCATTATGCCAAACTAGTGTAAACAAGAAACAACAAGATGCAATTGCAGGATCTAAAGGAAATAGCTTTGAGCACACACACAACGGCGCCGGAAAAATACTTTACCTGAGACCGTAGTATGAGAGCCTTTTACCTTTCCTCCCCGGCAACGGCGCCGTAAAAGTGCTTGATGTCTACGTTCCCCTCCTTTCCTGTAGACGAGTGTTGGGCCTCCAAGTGCAGAGGTTTGTAGAACAGCAGCAAGTTTCCCTTAAGTGGATACCCAAGGTTTATCGAACTCGTGGAGGAAGAGGTCAAAGATATCCCTCTCATGCAACCCCGCAACCACAAAGCAAGAAGTCTCTTGTGTCCCCAACACACCAAATAGGTGCACTAGTTCGGCGAAGAGATAGTGAAATACAGGTGGTATAAATAAGTATGAGCAGTAGCAACGGTGCCGTAAAAGTGCTTGGCGTGTAGTTGATGGTGGTGGTATTGCGGCAGTAGTAACGCTAAAGAAACAAGAGTAACTAAGCAGTAGTAACTCAGGCAGTATTTAGGAACAAGGCCTAGGGATTACACTTTCACTAGTGGACACTCTCAACATTGATCACATAACGTAACAGTATAAATGCATACTCTACACTTTTGTTGGATGATGAACACATTGCGTAGGATTACACGAACCCTCAATGCCGGAGTTAACAAGCTCCACAATAATGCTCATGTTTTAGTAACCTTAAGTGTAAGATAGATCAACGCGACTAAACCAAGTACTAGCATAGCATGCACACTCGTCACCTTCATGCATATGTAGGAGGAATAGATCACATCAATATTATCATAGCAATAGTTAACTCCATAATCTACAAGAGATCATGATCATAGCATAAACCAAGTACTAACACGGTGCACCCACTGTCGCCTTTACACACGTGCAGGAGGAATAGAACTACTTTAATAACATCACTAGAGTAGCACATAGATAGTAGTGATACAAACTCATATGAATCTCAATGAGATCATTGTATTGAAGTACATGGAAGAGAGATGAACCACATAGCTACCGGTACAGCCCCGAGCCTCGATGGAGAACTACTCCCTCCTCATGGGAGCAGCAGCGGTGATGAAGATGGCGGTGGAGATGGCAGCGGTGTTGATGGAGATGGCAGCGGTGTCGATGGAGAAGCCTTCCGGGGGCACTTCCCCGCTCCGGCAGGGTGCCGGAACAGAGTTCTGTCCCCCGAATTGGAGTTTCGCGATGGCGGCGGCGCCACAGTAACTTTTCTGGAGTTTCGTCAATTGGTGTCGAGGTTTTAGGTCACGACGACTTAAATAGGCGAAGAGTCGGAGTCGGAGGGGGCCTCGGGCTGCCCGCACCATAGGGGGCGCGCCCCCCTTGGGCCGCGCCGCCCACAGGTGTGGGGCCCCCCGGCACCCCTCTCGACCTTTCTTCGGTGCTCCGGAAGCTTCGCGTATTTCTAAGACTTTCGGCGTTGATTTCGTCCGATTCCGAAAATATTTCCTTACTAGGATTTCTGAAACCAAAAACAGCAGAAAACAACGAATCGTCCTTTCGGCATCTTGTTAATAGGTTAGTTCCAGAAAATGCACGAATATGACATAAAGTGTACATAAAACATGTAGATAACATCAATAATGTGGCATGGAACACAAGAAATTATCGATACGTTGGAGACGTATCAATGAGGCACTTATTCCATTTTGTCATTCCATTTGCTTTGAGATTTTCAAAATGCCGATGATTAAAATGCTTGGTCACCGTACACTCAGGGGCGGTGTTAGTGAGCCTCGTGTGATTGCACAAATATCAATCTCTTGTGCATCCTACCGGGCTCGCTAACTCCGTCCCGGAATGTTAATATTTGTTTCGACCAACAATGTATGAGGCATTCCATTTAGTTCATACTAGCTACTTGTTTCTTATTTGAGTTGGCACTTCTTAATTGCATTGGCCGATGATTAGAATGGTTGGTCACTTGTACACTCCGTGGTGACGTAAGTGAGCCTCGGTGTGATGGCACAAATATCCATGTCTTGTGCATCCTACCTGGCCTCGCTTACGCCATCACGGAATGTTAATATTTGTTTTGACCGACAAAGTATGAGGCCCTTATCATTCTTCCATTTGCTTTGGTATCTCAAAATGCCGATGATTAGAATGTTGGTCACCTATACACTTGGGGAGGGGTCGGTGAACCTGGTGCGATGACACAAGTATCAATCTCTTGTGCATCCTACTTGGTTTCACTAACCCCTTCTCTAAATGTTAATATTTGTTTGGACCGACAAAGTATGAGGCCCTTGTCATTCTTCCATTTGCTTTGGTATCTCAAAATGCCGATGATTAGAATGTTGGTCACCTATACACTTGGGGGAGGGGTAAGTGAACCTGGTGCGATGACACAAGTATCAATCTCTTGTGCATCCTACTTGGTTTCACTTACTCCGTCCCTAAATGTTAATATTTGTTCGGACCAACAATGTATGAGGCATGCCTTTTAGTTCATACTACTTGGATCGTTTTTGAGTTTGCTCTTATTCGTTGCAAACATCTATGAGCGTGCACTAATGTTTCTTTGGCTTGTGCATATGTACGCAGATATGACGTGGTATGTCGTGTACAAGGGCAAGGTTCCCGGAGTCTACAACGACCGGGAGGAGTGTCGGAGACAGGTTCACCGTTTTAGCGGTAACAGCTACAAAGGGTACACCACTAGAGCGGAGGCCGAAGACAGATACGCACGCTATCTGGCGGGAGAGAGGACGGAGCGGAGGAGGAACCGGATGAAGACCACTTTCATCGGGACGGTGCTAGTAGTGACTCTAGCTCTATTCTATGTGATGCTAGTTTAGATGATCGACCTTGTGCCACTACTAGCTCATTTGTGACTTGTAACACCGTAACTTGCATTGTAACCTCTAATGTGAATGCTTGTGAATCATGTGGGGCTAATGTGAAGAACTATGTATGGATAAGCTGTGCTGTTGTTTATATGCTGTTATATATCCTGTATTGTGCTATTGTACTGTCATATACAACCTGTATAAATACCTGCCAAGATACAAAAAAAAAAAATTCGAAATCTTAGCAGTGGCGCACTAGTGGACCATCTGTGGCGCACTACCACTAAGTAGCAGTGGCGCACTGCTACTGATCCAGTGGGCGCACCGCCCCGTGATCATCTCCGAGACTAGCAGTGGCGCACAAGGATAAGTAGCGGTGGCGCACGTCCCGGAGAGGGCAGTGGGCGCACGTAATCACGCAGCAGTGGCGCACCTACTAGCTGGACCGAGTGGCGCACGCAAGACCGTAGCAGCGGGCGCACCTCTTCTACACGATGGTGGCGCATCGCCTCGACCAACAGATGACGCACCACTTTGGAGTAGTAGTGGCGCACCGGTGGGCATGTCAATGGCGCACCGTGCAGTGCGCCACGGTATCTAGGCTAGTAGTGGCGCACCCCTAGTGCGCCACTACTATGTGTTAGCAGTGGCGTGATAACAGTGGCGCACCACTAGTGCGCCACTGATGGCTATATGTGGTGCGCCACTGAAAGCCTTTTTCCTAGTAGTGGTTTGTGTACTAATAAATTCTTTAAGCATGGCTTCAAGTCCAGGGGGTGAACTCCTATTATTGTTGTAAGAATTCCCATAAGAATTAGCATAACCGTTACCATTATTATAAGGATATGGCCTATAGTTCTTACTAGAATTGTTCCGGTAAGCATTGTTGTTGAAATTATTATTTTTAATGAAGTTTACATCAACATGTTCTTCTTGTGCAACCAATGAAGCTAACGGAACATTATTAGGATCAATATTAGTCCTATCATTCACAAGCATAGACATAATAGCATCAATCTTATCACTCAAGGAAGAGGATTCTTCAACGAATTTACCTTCTTACCTTGTGGAGCTCTTTCCGTGTGCCATTCAGAGTAATTAATCATCATATTATCAAGGAGCTTTGTTGCTTCACCAAGAGTGATGGACATAAAGGTACCTCCAGCAGCTGAATCCAATAAATTCCGCGAAGAAAAATTTAGTCCTGCATAGAAGGTTTGGAATTTTTAACCAAAGATTTCATTCTTTCCCAAGCTTGAGCAACATGTTCAGTATCTAATTGTTTAAAATTCATTATGCTACTCCTCAAAGATATAATTTTAGCAGGGGGATAATATCTACCAATAAAAGCATCCTTGCATTTAGTCCATGAATCAATACTATTCTTAGGAAGAGATAGCAACCAATCTTTAGCTCTTCCGCTTAATGAGAAAGGGAACAATTTTAATTTTATAATGTCACCATCTACATCTTTATACTTTTGCATTTCACATAGTTCAACAAAATTATTAAGATGGGCAGCAGCATCATCAGAACTAACACCAGAAAATTGCTCTCGCATAACAAGATTCAGTAAAGTGATGGCGTGTATTTCACACGTTCGTTGGGCAACCCCAAGAGGAAGGTATGATGAGCACAGCAGCAAGTTTTCCCTCAGAAAGAAACCAAGGTTTATCGAACCAGGAGGAGCCAAGAAGCACGTTGAAGGTTGATGGCGGCGGGATGTAGTGCGGCGCAACACCGTAGATTCCGGCGCCAACGTGGAACCCGCACAACACAACCAAGCTACTTTGCCCCAACGAAACGAGTGAGGTTGTCAATCTCACCGGCTTGCTGTAACAAAGGATTAACCGTATTGTGTGGAAGATGATTGTTTGCAGAGAAAACAAGTAAAAACAAGTATTGCAGTAGATTGTATTTCAGTAAAGAGAATTGGACCGGGGTCCACAGCTCACTAGAGGTGTCTCTCCCATAAGACGAACAGCATGTTGGGTGAACAAATTACGGTTGGGCAATTGACAAATAAAGAGAGCATGACCATGCACATACATATCATGATGAGTATAGTGAGATTTAATTGGGCATTACGACAAAGTACATACACCGCCATCCAACCGCACCTATGCCTAAAAAGTCCACCTTCAGAGTTATCATCCGAACCCCTCCGGTATTAAGTTGCAAACAACAGACAATTGCATTAAGTATGGTGCGTAATGTAATCAACAACTACATCCTTAGACATAGCATCAATGTTTTATCCCTAGTGGCAACAAGCACAACACAACCTTAGAACTTTCGTCACTCGTCCCAGTGTCAATGCGGGCATGAACCCACTATCGAGCATAAGTACTCCCTCTTGGAGTTAAAAGCATCTACTTGGCCGGAGCATCTACTAATAACGGAGAGCATGCAAGATCATAAACAACACATAAGCATAACTTTGATAATCAACATAACAAGTATTCTCTATTCATCGGATCCCAACAAACGCAACATATAGAATTACATATAGATGATCTTGATCATGATAGGCAGCTCACAAGATCCGACAATGATAGCACAATGGGGAGAAGACAACCATCTAGCTACTGCTATGGACCCATAGTCCAGGGGTAGACTACTCACACATCACACCGGAGGCGACCATGGCGGCGTAGAGTCCTCCGGGAGATGAATCCCCTCTCCGGCAGGGTGCCGGAGGCGATCTCCGGGATCCCCCGAGATGGGATCGGCGGCGACGGCGTCTCGCAATGTTTTCCGTATCGTGGCTCTCGGTACCGGGGGTTTCGTCACGGAGGCTATTTGTAGGCGGAAGGGCAAGTCAAGAGGCGGCACGGGGGCCCACACCACGGGGCCGCGCGGCCAAGGGGGGGCCGCGCCGCCCTAGGGTTTGGCCACCCCGTGGCCCCTCTTCGTCTCTCCTTCGGACTTCCGGAAGCTTCGTGAGAAAATAGGCCTCCGGGCTTTTATTTCGTCCAATTCCGAGAATATTTCTTTACTAGGATTTCGAAACCAAAAACAGCAGAAAACAACGAATCGGCACTTCGGCATCTTGTTAATAGGTTAGTTCCAGAAAATGCACGAATATGATATAAAGTGTGCATAAAACATGTAGATAACATCAATAATGTGGCATGGAACACAAGAAATTATCGATACGTTGGAGACGTATCATAAAGCAGGTTTAATTTCAAAGAATTCCGCTGTAGTAGCAGGTGGAGCAATAGGTGTGCATAAGAAATCATTATTATTTGTGGTTGTGAAGTCACACAACTTAGTATTTTCAGGGTTGGGCATTTTAGCAACAGTAAATAAAGCAAACTAGGTAAAGTAAATGCAAGTAACTAATTTTTTTTTGTGTTTTTGATATAGCAAACAAGATAGCAAATAAAGTAAAACTAGCAACTAATTTTTTTGTATTTTGATTTAGTGCAGCAAACAAAGTAGTAAATAAAACTAAGCAAGACAAAAACAAAGTAAAGAGATTGGGAAGTGGAGACTCCCCTTGCAGCGTGTCTTGATCTCCCCGGCAACGGCGCCAGAAATTTGCTTGATGCGTGTGGTTGACACGTCCGTTGGGAACCCCAAGAGGAAGGTGTGATGCGTACAGCGGCAAGTTTCCCTCAGTAAGAAACCAAGGTTTAATCGAACCAGTAGGAGTCAAGAAGCACGTTGAAGGTTGATGGCGGCGGGATGTAGTGCGGTGAAACACCAGAGATTCCAGCGCCAACGTGGAACCTGCACAACACAACCAAAGTACTTTGCCCCAACGAAACAGTGAGGTTGTCAATCTCACCGGCTTGCTGTAACAAAGGATTAACCGTATTGTGTGGAAGATGATTGTTTGCAGAAAACAATAGAACAAGTATTGCAGTAGATTGTATTTCAGTATAGAGAATTGGACCGGGGTCCACGGTTCACTAGAGGTGTCTCTCCCATAAGATAAACAGCATGTTGGGTGAACAAATTACAGTTGGGCAATTGACAAATAAAGAGGGCATGACCATGCACATACATATTATGATGAGTATAGTGAGATTTAATTGGGCATTACGACAAAGTACATAGACCGCCATCCAACCGCATCTATGCCTAAAAAGTCCACCTTCAGAGTTATCATCCGAACCCCTCCAAGTATTAAGTTGCAAAGCAACAGACAATTGCATTAAGTATGGTGCGTAATGTAATCAACAACTACATCCTTAGACATAGCATCAATGTTTTATCCCTAGTGGCAACAGCACAACACAACCTTAGAACTTTCTGTCACTGTCCCAGGTATCAATGTAGGCATGAACCCACTATCGAGCATAAATACTCCCTCTTGGAGTTACAAGCATCTACTTGGCCAGAGCATCTACTAGTAATGGAGAGCATGCAAGATCATAAACAACACATAGACATAACTTTGATAATCAACATAACAAGTATTCTCTATTCATCGGATCCCAACAAACGCAACATATAGAATTACAGATAGATGATCTTGATCATGTTAGGCAGCTCACAAGATCCGACAATGAAGCACAATGGGGAGAAGACAACCATCTAGCTACAGCTATGGATCCATAGTCCAGGGGTAGACTACTCACACATCACTCCGGGGGCGACCATGGCGGTGTAGAGTCCTCCGGGAGATGAATCCCCTCTCCGGCAGGGTGCCGGAGGCGATCTCCTGGATCCCCCGAGATGGGATCGGCGGCGGCGGCGTCTCTGGAAGGTTTTCCGTATCGTGGCTCTCGGTACTGGGGGTTTCGCGACGGAGGCTTTAAGTAGGCGGAAGGGCAAGTCAGGAGGGGGCACGAGGGCCCCACACCATAGGTCGGCGCGGCCAAGGGGGGGGCCGCGCCGCCCTAGGGTTTGGGCGCCTCGTGGCCCCACTTCGTCTCCTCTTCGGTCTTCTGGAAGCTTCGTGGCAAAATAAGACCCTGGGCGTTGATTTCGTCCAATTCCGAGAATATTTCGTTACTAGGATTTCTGAAACCAAAAACAGCAGAAAACAGAAACTGGCACTTCGGCATCTTGTTAATAGGTTAGTTCCAGAAAATGCACGAATATGACATAAAGTGTGCATAAAACATGTAGATAACATCAATAATGTGGCATGGAACATAAGAAATTATCGATACGTCGGAGACGTATCAATCAACGGGATCCATTCCGTAACTATGTCGTCAACATTAGCAGGGATGATCCCATCGTTGTGGAGGAAGGTTCTCTCGTCGACATGGCTGGCCCTAAGCAGGGGATACAGTTAATGGACAATACTCTGATCGAATATGACATGAGGATCAAAACAGGCGAACAAGAACAGGATGACCTGCAGATGCTAGACGGTGCATCAATTTTAAGCTTCATTGGTCCATGGAATTACCCATTCAAGTTAGACACCCCGGGAGACTATGGCACGATTGACATCATTTTATCACCTATTCGGTGGGCTGTTGAGGCGACGGTTAAGGTTCACATACTAGAAGTACAAAGCAGTTTCAGGTTGTCACTCATATGTTTAACCAGCGGGATTGATGAGCAAATCGTGCTCTTTGATGACATCATTTCCGAGTCACACGACTTGAAAAGGTCTCTGGTTGCTGTTAGGAGCCGATCTTTTGTAGATTTGAAGTTCAATATAGGCGCACCGTCATCTAGTCCTGACCAACATTGTTGTTCCTTCAAGGCTGAATGGCATGGGTATGTTACACAAAAGATAAGGACCTGTTTTGCATTAATCTTAGTCAAGGTGTCTTGGTCGACCTTGTCTCCTTACTTTGAGGGCTAAGATTTTCCGCCCATACGTTTGTGTTGGTGTGGGCCAATAGATCAGTAACTTGGAGCGGCTGCCTTGTGACAAACTTGTGGTGTAACTAGCATGGTAAGTCTCTATTTTCTACCACCATTCATTGTTTTATCATTATCATTGCAATTGTTGGTTAATCTTTGTCAAAACATGAGTCTTGGTGAAATGTCACCCGTCCATGTGCTCACTTCACACACACATGATATTTCTTCATTAAAGTCTAGTAATATTAAAGATTCCATCCACCCGTTGTCGTCCGTTGATTACGGTAGAGGAACATATCGTGCGCGAAGAAAATACCAAACAATAGGCCAAGTGTACCTAAGAGAGAAGAAGAAGAGAAGCTCGATGGACCAGCCAAACCGCATAGTCAACGCTACCACTTGTGCGACACTTTTAAAAGCTATTCACCAACAATGACACAACATGCCAGTGACCCTATTGTTGCCGCCGTATCCAAGGGAAAATTATTTCTTTTGCGGAGGAATGGGCGTCGGGTGGGAATGAGAGGCCTTTACGGTGCGTCTAGGAATCCATGGAGGATAGTGATACCCGAAAGGTGTCAGCACCACCATGGTCGGACTAGTCAACTATGAGTTGCATGGTGCGAACTCACACCACCATCACCCTAGTGATCACAAGATTCTACAGCCGAGAACCACATGTGACCAAATCTGGTGGAGTGGAGTGAACCAGATGGAAAGGAGGACTAATCTCAAATAAGGAGATGGAAATCATCGGGCATCAACAACACAAGCGTCACTCGCTAATAGAGATATGCTCATCAGAGTGTATTGGTGGCACACCATCATATTAAACACCAGTAGCATGCAAAATATTGGAATGCCACTACTAATGACTACTTGTACAAAAAAAACGCGGGTGGGACCAGTGCCCCGACCCGGTATGCTTGACTAGCGGTGTGTACCATCCTTGTACGCTAGCATTAGCAGTGGAACTCGTAGCATGGATTCATGTTCCAGCCCCCGATGTTTCATGTGTTCCACATAGGGAATAACAAATAAATGCTCCCACGTCATGATGTTGTCCCCTTTTGAGACCTAGACGTCGCAAGCATTGCCGCTATCATATCGGCCCGGCCAAAGCCACCGCACATCGCATCCGCACCTCTCGCCTTGTCTTGCCGCCGCCACCGCATGGGGCAGCTCTGTTCGTCGCTGCCGATAGGTTCCGACGCTCCGTGGATATAGATATGCACAAGGCCATTTGGTTGGCCAGGCGAACACCACTATCTGCTGAAGGCATCAGGATAAAATTGGCGGCAGCCTCCCCTCCCATTTTCCATTTGTCAACAAGTTTTTTTTTATCTTTGTCTATTCATGAATGGGATTGCTAACATATAAATGCTGCTATATTGTTTATTATATCATGTTTGAACTTTAAAAGTTCCACTGAGGACTTTGTTTTATACAGAACCGGAGGTAACAAATACTCAAAGGAAGAAGATAATGAGTTGAAGGTTCAAATCGGCGGACATATGTCGGAAACAAATCCATAAGCATACTTCCACAAGAAAATTGGAGAAGAAAGAGCACAATCATCACTCATACATCAATGCCACATGATCAATGAACGCTTCTACAATAACACATGCACAAGATGATGAATTCCACTACTAAAGACTTACTCGTTGCTGCCAAGTTTCCTCTGCCTTACCACTCGAATCCCCAAACCCACACCAAGAAGCAAAGTGGCACAAGCCTAGTTCCAATTTCACCAATAAAAATCATGCTTTTTTGAAGGCCCCTCTGAGCATGCTTATTGTTCTTTGGTTTTAATAGCATCGATCCACGACGACTTGCAGGCGAGCCAATTGACCTTGGTCAGCCCATAGCCACCACAAGCCCGAACTGGGTTCCTCCTTGGTGACTTGGATTTTGTGTTATTAGAAGTTTTGTATCGTGCTAATCTCGAGACTACCTCGATATTGTTTTTATATCATACTCGACACTGAGTGTACACGATGCCATGTTCTTGTGCGAAAATGGTCAAGTTGTCTTAAGATATTCTTGATATTCCACCCTAGTTTCATGCAATATAACTCATCCCGTGAATGAAAGCTACTACTAACTGTTGAGGAAAAAGAAAGCTAAAAGGTCAAATGGACAGTTTCTTACAATTTCTGTCTAAGTCCAAACCTCTTTAGTTATCACCAAGTCTTGGTAAACTGAGGATTTTCCAAATGTAGGACCTTGCGCATGATTTGAATGTATAGAGTATTTTCTAATAAGAATATCTTTTGAAGGTTGTGGGTTATCAAAATCGGAACATGCATTCTTGTGCGCCGACATCCATATAATTCTCAATATGTACTCATGCCTTACTATTTTAGAGAGCTAGTGCATTTTGTCTGATTTACTTATAAGTAACTTAGAAAACCTGTTCTTCGCATCACTTGACGCACAAAACCATTATTTGTCAGTCATTCTCTAATCTAATTTTCTCCTCATTCTTCATCTATGTAACTGCTGAATGTGTCAACGTTTAGCGGAACCAGAATTATGCCTTTTGTCTAAGTCTTTTAACTCTAGGGGTCAGAAAATGACTTAACTTTTTCTCTGTGAAGTTCCAAGAAAAGTTTATGCAAGTAATCGTGAACTCCCATGAAACCCTCCTTTTCGTTAGGGCTTGTGTACCACCAAAAATTATTTTATTTCGCAAGATGGACGTAAATCGTTTAAAATAAAATCAAAATATTCATAACTAAATCTAAAAAAATGTGAAAAGAACTTATGATTCTGCATACAATCAAAATTTCATCAAATATCTTTTTGGTTTGATCTACACAAACAAGAAAAAGTTTGGGAAGTACCGCCGAGTTATTTTTTGAGTTTACAGACATAATTATTGTGATATTTAAATCATTTTGGTACTGATATATTCCGTTTACCGGGGATAATAACAACTTTGTTTCGTGGACTAGTGATCCATGATGAGTGTACATGATTTATTGATTTGCTGAGTCGTATCCAACTTCGTGTACAGTGTGGTACCCAACTCGCACACATGTCACCTTACGCGATGTTCATACTTTTCCGTCGACGGAAAAGTGCATTTCCAACATTTTTGGATAGTCAACAAAATTTAAGTTGGACCATGCATATAAAAAAACACCAACATATATGCCACCAAATTAGTATCATTAGATGATGAAATACATTTTAATCATATAGTTATTCCATTTTGTAAATAGTTATATATTTTTTGTAAAGTCGATCAAAGTTTAAGATTTGTTCAGTTTCTTAAAAAGTTGGAAGTACACTCTTTTTTAATGGAGAAGGAGTCCGCAAATGCGATTGTCGTTTTTGTTCGAGATGTAACATGCACATGGCATGCCTTTAGCTGTTTTTTTTAGGGATATGGGATTCTTACCTGTTCTTTTTTATATTTCTCGACCATACACGATATTTGCAATTGTCCACGGACCCACCGCTCCAGTCTATCTTCCCAGCACGTACTCTTCCCGTACCGGCCTGCAGCCGCCGCCGCCGTGCTGAGATGCAAATCCTCCGCTCGATATTTTCTACTCTGCCTATACACCATCTCTCATCTCCCTCGCGACCCGTTCTGTGTTCTTTCATGGCATCTGCTCCCGGTGCTCTGGCGCCGCTCGTGCGAGCGTCTCCCAATCCACATGTCTCCCGATTGCCTCATGTCCATCGGAACATGGCCATCCTCAGTCGGTCATTAGGAACCGACGATGTTAAATGTGATAGCTGGGGCCGGATTATTGAGAAAACCTGCTCACCGGCTGTGAGGACGAACCAAGCAGCGCCGCCAAGGGCCACGACTGAAATCTTTATTCGGGACGAAGAGGAGAACAAAGAAGACGAGGGATACATTACGTTTGAAGAGAGCATGCACCGGGATGGTTCTATCTACAGGGGCATGGCGCGTTGTGCCTGGAGAAGAGACTTCCGTATCGGAGACCGCAGCGAGACTCGCTTGGAGGCCACGATGCGGTCAGATCCCACTCCGAATTGCACCTTCTATCGCGACGATGGAACTTGTTGGGGACATCATCCTACTAAAGGCATGCTGCAGTTTTTCTCCTTCGAGGTGGCTAAACTACCTCCCAATGCTGCTGGCTCGGTAGAGTTGTATGGATACGTAGCGACGCGGGATGATCTTGATCCGTCCCTTAACTACGTTGTCAATATCAGCAGGGATGATCCCATCGTCGTAAAGCAAGGATCTCTCATCGACATGGCTGGCCCGAAGCGAGGGATAGAGATGGATGACTGCACTGTAGTCGAATACGACATGAGGATAAAGAACTCCGCGCAAGAAAATGACGACCTACAGCTGATCGATGGCGCATTGGTGTTAGAGTTCTACAGTACATTACGTCGGCCATTCACATTAGACATCCCCGGAGAATGTGGCACGGTCGGCGTAACTTTAGCGAGTGTTTATTGGGTAGTTGAGGCGACCTTAGAGCTTCTCGTACTAGAAGTGCAAACCAATTTCAATATGTCTCTTACATGTTATACCAGTGGGGTTGATCAGGAAATCAGGCTCTTCGATGGTGCCATCGCCGAGCCGCGTGGCTTGAAGAGGTATGTGGTTGCTGTGGCAAGCCGTTCTTTTCTAGATTTGAAATTCAAAATAGGCGAACCACCATCCAATCCCGGCCAACATTGGTGTTCCTTCAAGGCAAAAGTCCATGGACATGTTACACAAAAAATAGAGACTGAGTTCCACTGCGACCCGGACGTTTGGAACCTGGGTGCGCGCGCACCCGTTTACGAAAAGTTCAAAAAATGTTATTTAAAAAATTTCAAAAAAATGTAAAGTAAATTTTTGCATGTACATATTATGTTGATACTTACTCGTGTAAGTTTTCACGAAAAAATACCATTGTGTGTGGCCTGCATAAAAATGACAAAATGTCCAAATGAGAATAGTGAACAGGAATTTGTACTATTCACATGAATAGGAATTTGCATTTTGTCATTTTTATGTAGGTCACATACAATGGTATTTTTCCGTGAAAACACACACGAGTAAGTATCAACATAGTATATACATGCAAAATTTTACTTCACATTTTTTGAAACTTTTAAATAGCATTATTTTGAACTTTACATAAACGGGTGCGCGCGTACCCAGGTTCCATTCTCCATTTCCGGACTGAGTTCGCGCTAATCTCAGTGAGGGTGACTTGGTCGACCTTGCCTAGCGATTAGTTTCTTTGGGTAATACAATTAAGGTTTGTCCAGCCATACTCATGTGTCCGGTTCTGTGTAGGCAAAGATATCCATAACTAAATTAACATGTACTGTCTACTTTCATATTCGGTCTAGAGGCTAACGATATTCCGTTGTCGTGTTGTGCAATTGTTTCACATATTGTTTCTTTTCTATCTTGTTGTATCACCATGGGGGTTATGTTAACCAAAAAAAGAACGACTTGAGCAGCTACACATCCATAGAGTGTTGGTTATCTTCAATGGATTAAAATTGGGAAAATGAGAGAGGAAGATACACATATTGTCTCTCTGAGTGAGTGTTCAGTTCCAATGCAAGGACGGCTCAACCAACACGTCATTGTTTTTACCATTCACACCATAAGTATTAGCTAATCTTTTTGAAAAGGAGAGTGTTTGGTGAAGTGACACCAATCTCATTTGCTCATTTAACTCACATCCTAGTATCTTCATAAAAATATAGTACTATCATGAGATTAAAGGATCCATTCCAACATAGTGTTTTCAGCATGTGATTAGTGGAGGGAAAACCAATCCCCTTCCACTAGGCTAAAAGTCGCCGACCCGCCGAAGAACAAAAGGACACACAAACATACATGATTCTGGGGTTTAGCCACCCAACCGCTTCTGCCGCCTCCGGGGAGATCAGTATCCATGATCTCCGCCAGGGGCATCCGATCTCGTAGCTAGTTTTTCTAATTTAGATCGAGTTTTAGCAATTTTTTTGTTTTTTTCATTAGATCTGTCTCTTTTCTTTAGCCACCAATATCCGATTAGCCTTCTCTGCTCGTGCAATAATCTAGCACATCGATTCTCGGCGACTCGGCAGTCCATGTGCACGCTGCATGCCTACATGCCTAGAACCAGGCTGGCCATCATAGACTCCATCTGCTCCACGGACTACCAGCCTTCATCAACTCGAGCTGCACCAAGGACTGCCTCCAGGCGTGCACTCGCTCGACATCAGGCAACTTCAACATGCACCATGTACTCTGCATGGCCTATGTCGTATGTGTTAAGGCAATATGCTTGTTGTATTACCAGGGGGCCAAAGGCCACAATATATAGTATATGTACAGGTGCACATATGCAGAAAGCCCCCTAACATATGGGGAAACTATAATAGACAGATATATACATCTAACACCCCCCCCCCCCCCGCAAACTCATGGTGGATCCACAACACTGAGTTTGGAGAGTAAGAAATCATGTTGCGCTCTAGTCTATGCCTTCGTAAAGAAATCCGCCAACTGCAAATCTGAAGGCATATAATGAACCGCAACAACATCATCATGTACCTGTGCACGTGTGTAAAAAGCATCAACACCGATATGCTTGGTCAGCTCATGCTTGACCGGATCACGTGCAATACTGATAGCACATGTACTGTCAGACAAAAGTGGAGTGGGTGTAGTAACAGAGACCCCAAAATCTGCAAGCAACCACCGTAACCAAGTCACCTCAGCAATCAACAAAGCCATAGCCCGCAACTCAGCCTCAACACTCGAACGGGAAACTGCGACCTGTTTCTTCGTCTTCCAAGCAACAAGCGAACCACCAAGAAACACACAGTAAGCAGAAAGCGAACGACGACCTGTAGGATCACTCGCCCATGTAGCATCCGAATAGCACTGGAGCTGGAGAGAGCTTGAACGGGGAAAGAAAAGACGACGAGTGATCCTGCCACGAAGATAACGAAGAACACGAAGGAGATGACTATAGTGAACAGTGGTAGGAGCTGAGACAAACTGACTCAGAATATGAAAGGGATAAGAAATATCAGGACAAGTGTCAGCAAGATAAACAAGACTCCGAACAAGATGGCGATAACGAGTGGGATCAGGAAGAGGATCACCATCAGTAGGACGAATCTTAACATTAAGCTCCATAGGAGTATCGACTGTGCGCTCATCCCCAAGAGCAGCACGAGCAAGAAGATCCAGAATGTACTTTTCCTGAGAGATAGAAAAGCCATTAGAAGTGGAGGAAACCTCAATGCCAAGAAAATAACGAAGAGGACCAAGATCAGTCATAAGAAACTGATCACGAAGACGAGCCTTGACGAGGGCAATATACTCAGGATCATCACCAGTAATGATCATATCATCAACATAGAGAAGAAGAAGAGTACGTCCACGAGGATAAGTGTGAACGAAAAGTGCTGGATCATGAAGACTAGGAGAGAAACCAGCAGCAGTCACCACAGAGGCGAAGCGCTCAAACCAGGCACGAGGGGCCTGTTTGAGACCATAGAGAGAACGTCGAAGACGACAAACCATCCCATCGGGAACAGAATACCCAGGAGGAGGCTGCATGTAAACCTCCTCACTCAACTCGCCATTAAGAAAAGCATTCTGAACATCAAGCTGGGACACAGACCAGCGGCGAACAGAAGCAACATCAAGAAGGGTACGCACAGTAGTCATATGAGCCACAGGGGCAAAAGTCTCATCATAGTCACGGCCGTGCTCCTGCTGAAAACCACGAGCCACAAGACGCGCTTTATAGCGCTCAAGAGAGCCATCAGAGCGAGTCTTAATTTTATAGACCCACTTACATGTGATGGGACGAACACCAGAAGGGGGAGAAACAAGATCCCAAGTGCTAGTGCGCTCAAGCGCAGCGATCTCCTCAACCATGGCAAGCTGCCATTCAGCATGACGCTCGGTATCCCAATAAGAAGTCGGCTCAGAAACAACAGAGAGACCATACTGACTAGGAGAGTAACGAACTGGAGCACGACGCTAACGAACAGGCCATGAAGGGGGAAGCTCATCTGCAGAAGACAAGTCATCAGAAGAAGAGGAAGAAGGGACAACATCGGAAGGAGCCGAAGCCGGAGAACGAGGAGTAATAGGTGGACTAGACGAACGAGAGGATGGCGCCGAAGGGGGCGCATCAGAAGTAGGAGGGAGGGGAGGAGGGACAGCAGGGGGCGCATCCGACGACCAACGGGGTCCCAACAGCGATAGCCCTTATGCGCATCACTGTATCCGAGAAAAACACACTCAACAGACTGAGCGGTCAGTTTGGTGCGTTCGCGAGGAGGCAGAAGGACATAGCAGACGCAACCAAATGAACGGAGAGTCGAGTAGTCTGGAGAAACACCGAGAGAGATGCTCGAGAGGAATGCCACCCTGTAGAGCAGCGGAAGGCTGAATGTTAATGAGGTGGGCCGACGTAGCGACAGCCTCAGCCCAGAAATGTGGCGGAAGAGAAGAAGCAATCATCATAGCACGAGTGGTCTTAAGAAGATGACGATGCTTACGCTCGGCGACGCCATTTTGAGCATGCGCGCCAGGACAAGAAAACTGAGAAAGGGTGCCCTCCTCAGCAAGGACACCACGAAGGTGCTGGGAGATATACTCACCAGCAGAATCAGCACGGAACATGCGAATGGGTGAGGAATACTGAGTGCGGACCATGGCCGCAAAACGCTGATAAATAGAGAGCACCTCACTGCGAGAGCGCATGAAAAACACCCGGGTGTACCGTGAAAAATCATCAATGAATAAGATATAGTATCGATGGCCCCCTTTCGAAGCGAAGGGAGCCGGACCCCAAACATCTGAATGGACTAAATCGAACGGTCGCTAAGAGACAGACACACTAGTAGGATAGGGAAGCTGAATCTATTTGCCTAACCTACAACCCTGACAGTGTAACGACCCATCTCCAGAGACAGACCCCAGAAGGCCACGATGAACCAAAGACGACAGGCGAGAGTCACAAAGGTGACCAAGACGATGATGCCACTGCTGAAAAGAGCCGGTGACAGAGGCAACAACCGGAGGAGAACTGGCAGATGAAGTGGCAGCGGAAGGAACACGAAGCCAGTCTAACTCCACAAGCCCAGGAGACTTACGACTACGAGGGCCAGCTCCAACCAGGGCCTGTGTGCGACGATCCTGAACCGCACAAGACTCAGCGTCAAGAGTGACGCGACAACCAGAATCGGTGAGTGATACGTCTCCAACGTATCGATAATTTCTTATGTTCCATGCCACATTATTGATGATATATACATGTTTTATGCATACTTTATGTCATATTTATGCGTTTTCCGGAACTAACCTATTAACGAGATGCCGAAGGGCCAGTTGCTGTTTTCTGCTGTTTTTGGTTTCAGAAATCCTAGTAAGGAAATATTCTCGGAATCGGACGAAATCAACGCCCAGCATCTTATAATTGCACGAAGCTTCCAGAACACCCGAGAGCCGCGCAGGGGGGCCACAGGCCCACCAGACAGTAGGCCGGCGCGGCCAGGGGGGCCGCGCCCCCTGTTGTGTCGTCGCCTCGTTGACCTTCCGACGCCGCCTCTTCGCCTATATAAAGGTCCCTGACCTAAAACACGAGACGGAAAAGCCACGGTACGAGAAACCTTCCGGAGCCGCCGCCATCGCGAAGCCAAGATCCGGGGGACAGGAGTCTCCGTTCCGGCACGCCGCCGGGACGGGGAAGTGCCCCGGAAGGCTTCTCCATCGACACCACCGCCATCTTCATCAACGCTGCTGTCTCCCATGAGGAGGGAGTAGTTCTCCATCGAGGCTAAGGGCTGTACCGGTAGCTATGTGGTTAATCTCTCTCCTATGTGCTTCAATACAATAATCTCATGAGCTGCCTTACATGATTGAGATTCATATGATGATGCTTGTAATCTAGATGTCATTATGCTAGTCAAGTGGATTTTACTTATGTGATCTCCGGAGACTCCTTGTCCCACGTGTGTAAAGGTGACAAGTGTGTGCACCGTGTGGGTCTCTTAGGCTATATTTCACAGAATACTTATTCACTCGTTATGAATGGCATAGTGAAGTGCTTATTTATATCTCTTTATGATTGCAATGTGTTTTGTATCACAATTTGTCCGTGTGCTACTCTAGTGATGTTATTAAAGTAGTTTATTCCTCCCGCACGGTGTAATGGTGACAAGTGTGTGCATCGTGTAGTACTTGGCGTAGGCTATGATTGTGATCTCTTGTAGATTATGAAGTTAACTATTGCTATGATAGTATTGATGTGATCTATTCCTCCTTTCGTAGTGTGAAGGTGACAGTGTGCATGCTATGTTAGTACTTGGTTTGGTTATGTTGATCTGTCATGCACTCTATAGCTAAGGTTATTTAAATATGAACATTGAATATTGTGGAGCTTGTTAACTCCGGCATTGAGGGTTCGTGTAATCCTACACAGTTAGTGGTGTTCATCATCCAACAAGAGGGTGTAGAGTCTAGCATCTATTTATTTATTCTGTTATGTGATCAATGTTGAGAGTGTCCACTAGTGAAAGTATGATCCCTAGGCCTTGTTCCTAAATATCGCTATCGCCGCTTGTTTACTGTTTTACCGCATCTTTACTTCCTGCAATATTACTACCATCAACCGCACGCCAGCAAGCACTTTTCCGGCGCCGTTGCTACTCGCTCGCATTCATTCATACCACTTGTATTTTACTATCTCTTCGCCGAACTAGTGCACCTATTAGGTGTGTTGGGGATACAAGAGACTTCTTGCTTTGTGGTTGCAGGGTTGCTTGAGAGGGATATCTTTGACCTCTTCCTCCCCTAGTTCGATAAACCTTGGGTGATCCACTTAAGGGAAACTTGCTCGTCGTTCTACAAACCTCTGCTCTTGGAGGCCCAACACTGTCTACAAGAATAGAAGCACCCGTAGACATCAGTTGAGCTGGCTAGCGAGAGAAAAGGTTCATCCGAAGGCGAGGAACATGAGAAACATCGTGGACAGAGAAAGAGGGAGTAGAAAGGGTGCCTCTACTAGAAACAGGAATAGAGGTACCATCAGCCGTGACAACACGGACAGGAGAAATAAGAGACCGAAGAGCAGACAGAATAGAAGACTCAGAGGTCATATGAAAGGAAGCTCCAGAATCCAGATACCATGGGGACGTACCTGACTGTGTAGAAAGTGGTGGTCGTGCAGTGCCAGAAGAGCCAGTCACAGAACCAGCAGCGCCCGGTGAGGAAGAGTCTGTAGTAGCGAGCAGACCACGAAGACCCCTGAGAATGTCCTGATCAGAGAGTGCAACTGCAGAAGATCCTGAAGAGCCAACCTGCTGACGATCATGGAACTGCTGACGTAAACTGGGATCCCAAGCATCAAGCAGGCAGTGAAGCTGCGCTATCTCATGCGCAGAGAGGGGCGCGACTGGAGAGGTCGACGGACAAGCAGGTGCCGACGAGGAGCTTGTTGGGGATATGCCCAAGAGGCAATAATAAAGTGGTTATTATAATATCTTTGTGTTTATGATAAATATTTGCATACCATGCTATAATTGTATTAACCGAAACATTGATACATGTGTGTTATGTAAACAACAAGGAGTCCCTAGTAAGCCTCTTGTATAACTAGCTTGTTGATTAATGGATGATCATGGTTTCGTGATCATGAACATTGGATGTTATTAATAACAAGGTTATGTCATTAGTTGAATGATATAATGGACACACACC
>NC_061508.1:359658703-359677693 GCF_022539505.1 Lolium rigidum | reverse complement strand
GTGCGACACGGTGGCACGGCGGAGGGACACGTGGCACGGGGAAGGGACACGTGTGGCACGGCGGCGGTGGCCAGTACATGGCGGTGACGGTGGTGGCCAGTACACTGCGGTGACGGTGGTGGCGGTGGCCAGTACACGGCGGTGGCGGCGGTGGCCAGTACATGGCGGCGGCGGCGGTGGACACGTGTGGCATGGCGGTGGCCAGTACGTGTTTTTTTTTATTTGAAATAAGGCGGGAATGAAATTTAAAAAAAAAATTGGCCTTTGGTCCCGGTTTGTAATACAAACCGGGCCAAAACCGCAGCAAAAATGGCCTTTAGGACCGGTTTGTATTACAAACCGGGACCAAAGGGGGGTCTTTGGTCCCGGTTTGTGAAACGAACCGGGACCAAAGGGGGGGGCTATATAAGAAAACACTTCGTCTCCGCGGGAGATCAATCCCGCGGAGACGAAGCGCTGAGCGCTGATGTCTACGCCCCCTCCTTTTCCTGTAGACAGTGTTGGGCCTCCAAGAGCAGAGGTTTGTAGAACAGCAGCAAGTTTCCCTTAAGTGGATCACCCAAGGTTTATCGAACTCAGGGAGGAAGAGGTCAAAGATATCCCTCTCATGCAACCCTGCAACCACAAAGCAAGAAGTCTCTTGTGTCCCCAACACACCTAATAGGTGCACTAGTTCGGCGAAGAGATAGTGAAATACAGGTGGTATGAATAAGTATGAGCAGTAGCAACGGTGCCAGAAAATAGCTTGCTGGCGTGTAGTTGATGGTGGTAGTATTGCAGCGGTAGTAACGCAGTAAAACAGTAAACAAGCAGCGATAGCAGTATTTAGGAACAAGGCCTAGGGATTACACTTTCACTAGTGGACACTCTCAACATTGATCACATAACAAAATAGATAAATGCATACTCTACACTCTTGTTGGATGATGAACACATTGCGTAGGATTACACGAACCCTCAATGCCGGAGTTAACAAGCTCCACAATTCAATGTTCATATTTAAATAACCTTAGAGTGCATGAAAGATCAATTCGACTAAACCAAGTACTAACATAGCATGCACACTCGTCACCTTCATGCTTATGTAGGAGGAATAGTACACATCAATACTATCATAGCAATAGTTAACTTCATAATCTACAAGAGATCATAATCATAGCATAAACCAAGTACTAACACGGATGCACACACTGTCACCATTACACCGTGCAGGAGGAATAAAACTACTTTAATAACATTGCTAGAGTAGCACATAGATAAATTGTGATACAAAACATGTTGCAATCATAAAGAGATATAAATAAGCACTTCACTATGCCATTCATAACGGTGAATAAGTATTACTGTGAAATATAGCCTAAGAGACCCACACGGTGCACACACTGTCACCTTTACACACGTGGGACAAGGAGTCTCCGGAGATCACATAAGTAAAATTCACTTGACTAGCATAACGACATCTAGATTACAAGCATCATCATATGAATCTCAATCATGTAAGGCAGCTCATGAGATTATTGTATTGAAGCACATAGGAGAGAGATGAACCACATAGCTACCGGTACAGCCCCGAGCCTCGATGGAGAACTACTCCCTCCTCATGGGAGCAGCAGCGGTGATGAAGATGGCGGTGGAGATGGCAGCGGTGTCGATGGAGAAGCCTTCGGGGGCACTTCCCCGTTCCGGCGGCGTGCCGGAACAGAGACTCCTGTCCCCCAGATCTTGGCTTCGCGATGGCGGCGGCTCTGGAAGGTTTCTGTGGGTTTCATCGAAAGTATCAGGGTTTTCGCGACGGAGGCTTTAAATAGGCGAAGAGGCGGCACCAGAGGGTCGAAGGGGTGCCCACACCATAGGGTGGCGCGGGCCCCCCTGGCCGCGCCGGCCTAGGGTTTGGTGGGCCTGTGCCCCCTCTCTGGCGGTTCTCGTGTGTTCTGGATGCTTCCGGGCAAAATAGGAACCTGGGCGTTGATTTCGTCCAATTCCGAGAATATTTCGTTACTAGGATTTCGAAACCAAAAACAGCGAAAAACGAGGAGCGGCACTTCGGCATCTTGTTAATAGGTTAGTCCCAGAAAATGCATAAATATGACATATAATATGTATAAAACATGTAGGTATCATCAATAAAGTATCATGGAACATAAGAAATTATCGATACGTCGGAGACGTATCAGCATCCCCAAGCTTAGTTCTGCTCGTCCCGAGCAGGTAAAACGATAACAAAGATAATTTCCGGAGTGACATGCCATCATAACCTTGATCATACTATTTGTAAACATATGTAATGAATGCAGCGATCAAAACAATGTATATGACATGAGTAAACAAGTGAATCATAAAGCAAAGACTTTTCATGAATAGCACTTCAAGACAAGCATCAATAAGTCTTGCATAAGAGTTAACTCATAAAGCAATAATTCAAAGTAAAGGTATTGAAGCAACATAATGGAAGATTAAGTTTCAGCGGTTGCTTTCAACTTATAACATGTATATCTCATGGATAGTTGTCAATGCAAAGCAATATAACAAATGCAATATGCAAATATGTAAGAATCAATGCAAAGTTCACACAAGTGTTTGCTTCTTGAGATGGAGAGAAATAGGTGAACTGACTCAACAATGAAAGTAAAAGAATGGTCCTTCAAAGAGGAAAGCATCGATTGCTATATTTGTGCTAGAGCTTTTATTTTGAAAACATAAAGAGAGCATAAAAATAAAGTTTTGAGAGGTGTATGTTGTTGTCAACGAATGGTAGCGGGTACTCTAACCCCCTTGCCGGGCAAACCTTCAAAGAGCGGCTCCCATTTTATTTTATTTTTGGGTGGCACTCCTTCCAACCTTTCTTTCACAAACCATGGCTAACCGAATCCTCGGGTGCACTGCCAACAATCTCATACCATGAAGGAGTGCCTTTTTATTTTAGTTTTATTATGATGACACTCCTCCCAACCTTTGCTTACACAAGCCATGGCTAACCGAATCCTTCGGGTGCCGTCCAACAATCACATACCATGGAGGAGTGTCTATTTTTGTTAATTAATTTGGGACTCGGGAATCCCATTGCCAGCTCTTTTTGCAAAAATATTGGATAAGCGGATGAAGCCACTAGTCCATTGGTGAAAGTTGCCCAACAAGATTGAAAGATAAACACCACATACTTCCTCATGAGCTATAAAACATTGACACAAATCAGAGGTGATAAATTTTTGAATTGTTTAAAGGTAGCACTCAAGCAATTTACTTTGGAATGGCAGGAAATACCATGTAGTAGGTAGGTATGGTGGACACAAATGGCATAGTGTTGTTTGGCTCAAGTATTTTGGATGCATGAGAAGTATTCCCTCTCGATACAAGGTTTAGGCTAGCAAGGTTGTTTGAAACAAACACAAGTATGAACTAGTACAGCAAAACTCACATAAAAGACATATTACAAGCATTATAAGACTATACATTGTCTTCCTTGTTGTTCAAACACCTTACTAGAAATTATCTAGACCTTAGAGACACCAATTATGCAAACCAAATTTTAGCATGCTCTATGTATTCTTCATTAATGGGTGCAAAGCATATGATGCAAGAGCTTAAACATGAGCACAACAATTGCCAAGTATCACATTACCCAAGACATTATAGCAATTACTACATGTAGCATTTTCTAATTCCAACCATATAACAATTTAACGAAGAGGAAACTTCGCCATGAATATTATGAGCTAAGAACACATGTGTTCATACGAACCAGCGGAGCGTGTCTCTCTCCCACACAAGCATGATGTAATCCAATTTATTCAAACACAAACAAAAACAAAAGCACACAGACGCTCCAAGTAAAGTACATAAGATGTGACCGAATAAAAATATAGTTTCAAGGGAGGAACCTGATAAATTTGTCGATGAAGAAGGGGATGCCTTGGGCATCCCCAAGCTTAGACGCTTGAGTCTTCTTGAAATATGCAGGGATGAACCACCGGGGCATCCCCAAGCTTAGACTCTTCACTCTTCTTGATCATAGTATATCATCCTCCTCTCTTGACCCTTGAAAACTTCCTCCACACCAAACTCGAAACAAACTCATTAGAGGGTTAGTGCATAATCAAAAACTCACATGTTCAGAGGTGACACAATCATTCTTAACACTTCTGGACATTGCCCAAAGCTACTGGAAGGTAATGGAACAAAGAAATCCACCCAACACAGCGAAAGAAGCAATGCGAAATAAAAGGCAGAATCTGTCAAAACAGAACAGTCCGTAAGACGAATTTTAAAATAGCACCAGACTTGCTCAGATGAAAATTCCCACATTGAATGAAAGTTGCGTACATATCTGAGGATCACGCACGTAAATTTTCAGATTTTTCTGAGCTACCTACAGAGAGGCAGGTCGGAATTCGTGACAGCAAAGAAATCTGTTACTGCGCAGTAATCCAAATCTAGTATGAACTTTACTATCAAAGACTTTACTTGGCACAACAAAACACAAAACTAAGATAAGGAGAGGTTGCTACAGTAGTAAACAACTTCCAAGACACAAATATAAAACAAAGTACTGTAGCAAAATAACACATGAGTTATCTCCCAAGAAGTTCTTTCTTTATAGCCATTAAGATGGGCTCAGCAGTTTTAATGATGCACTTGCAAGAAATAGTATTTGAAGCAAAAGAGAGCATCAAGAAGCAAATTCAAAACACACTTAAGTCTAACATGCTTCCTATGCATAGGAATCTTGTAAATAAACAAGTTCATGAAGAGCAAAGTAACAAGCATAGGAAGATAAAACCAGTGTAACTTCAAAAATTTCAGCATATAGAGAGGTGTTTTAGTAATATGAAAATTTCTACTACCATATTTTCCTCTCTCATAATAACTTTCAGTAGCAACATGAGCAAACTCAACAATATAACTATCACATAAAGCATTCTTATCATGAGTCTCATGCATAAAATTATTACTCTCCACATAAGCATAATCAATTTTATTAGTTGTAGTGGGAGCAAATTCAACAAAGTAGCTATCATTATTATTCTCATCATCAAATATAGGAGGCATATTGTAATCATAATCAAATTTGTCTTCCATAACATGCGGTACTAAAAGACCAATATCATTATCATAAATAGGAGGCAAAGTATCTTCAAAGAAAATTTTCTCCTCAATGCTTGGGGGACTAAAAAGATCATGAAAACCAGCTTCCCCAAGCTTAGAACTTTCTATATTATTATCAACAATGGTGTTCAAAGCGTTCATACTAATATTACTACCAACGTGCAAATAAGATTCCATAGGTTTTTTAATTTTCGCATCAAACAATCCATGTTTTAAATCAGGAAATAGAATAAGAAGATCATTCTTGTCCATTATGCCAAACTAGTGTAAACAAGAAACAAAAAGATGCAATTGCAGGATCTAAAGGAAATGGCTTCGAGTACTTACAACGGCGAAAATAGCTTAGTAGCCGAGATCCGGAGTGTGAGTACCTTTTTACCTTTCCTCCCCGGCAACGGCGCCAGAAAATTGCTTGATGTCTACGCCCCCTCCTTTTCCTGTAGACAGTGTTGGGCCTCCAAGAGCAGAGGTTTGTAGAACAGCAGCAAGTTTCCCTTAAGTGGATCACCCAAGGTTTATCGAACTCAGGGAGGAAGAGGTCAAAGATATCCCTCTCATGCAACCCTGCAACCACAAAGCAAGAATCTCTTGTGTCCCCAACACACCTAATAGGTGCACTAGTTCGACGAAGAGATAGTGAAATACAGGTGGTATGAATAAGTATGAGCAGTAGCAACGGTGCCAGAAAATAGCTTGCTGGCGTGTAGTTGATGGTGGTAGTATTGCAGCGAGTAGTAACGCGATAGAAACGAGTAAACAAGCAGCGATAGCGATATTTAGGAACAAGGCCTAGGGATTACACTTTCACTAGTGGACACTCTCAACATTGATCACATAACGGAATAGATAAATGCATACTCTACACTCTTGTTGGATGATGAACACATTGCGTAGGATTACACAAACCCTCAATGCCGGAGTTAACAAGCTCCACAATTCAATGTTCATATTTAAATAACCTTAGAGTGCATGAAAGATCAATTCGACTAAACCAAGTACTAACATAGCATGCACACTGTCACCTTCATGCTTATCTAGGAGGAATAGTACACATCAATACTATCATAGCAATAGTTAACTTCATAATCTACAAGAGATCATAATCATAGCATAAACCAAGTACTAACACGGATGCACACACTGTCACCATTACACCGTGCAGGAGGAATAAAACTACTTTAATAACATTGCTAGAGTAGCACATAGATAAATTGTGATACAAAATATGTTGCAATCATAAAGAGATATAAATAAGCACTTCACTATGCCATTCATAACAGGTGAATAAGTATTCGTGAAATATAGCCTAAGAGACCCACACGGTGCACACACTTGTCACCTTTACACACGTGGGACAAGGAGTCTCCGGAGATCACATAAGTAAAATTCACTTGACTAGCATAACGACATCTAGATTACAAGCATCATCATATGAATCTCAATCATGTAAGGCAGCTCATGAGATTATTGTATTGAAGCACATAGGAGAGAGATGAACCACATAGCTACCGGTACAGCCCCGAGCCTCGATGGAGAACTACTCCCTCCTCATGGGAGCAGCAGCGGTGATGAAGATGGCGGTGGAGATGGCAGCGGTGTCGATGGAGAAGCCTTCCGGGGGCACTTCCCCGTTCCGGCGGCGTACCGGAACAGAGACTCCTGTTCCCCAGATCTTGGCTTCGCGATGGCGGCGGCTCTGGAAGGTTTCTGTGGGTTTCGTCGAACGTATCAGGGTTTTCGCGACGGAGGCTTTAAATAGGCGAAGAGGCGGCGCCAGAGGGTCGAAGGGGTGCCCACACCATAGGGTGGCGCGGGCCCCCCTGGCCGCGCCGGCCTAGGTTTGGTGGGCCTGTGCCCCCTCTCTGGCGGTTCTCGTGTGTTCTGGATGCTTCCGGGCAAAATAGGAACCTGGGCGTTGATTTCGTCCAATTCCGAGAATATTTCGTTACTAGGATTTCGAAACCAAAAACAGCGAGAAAACGAGAAGCGGCACTTCGGCATCTTGTTAATAGGTTAGTCCCGGAAAATGCATAAATATGACATATAATGTGTATAAAACATGTAGGTATCATCAATAAAGTAGCATGGAACATAAAAAATTATCGATACGTCGGAGACGTATCAAGCGCCGCCAGGCTGCCCAACTGCCGCGCCGCCGTCGCCGTCGCCGTCCACCGCGCCGCCGCCCGCGTCACCGCCCGCGTCACCGCCCGCCGCCCGCGCGTCACCGCCTCCACCACCACGCCCGCGCCCGTCGCCGTCCGCGCGCGCCGCCGCCGCCCGCCGCGCGCCTCCTCCAACACCGACGCCGCCCGCCGCGCGCCTCCAACACCGTCCGCCGCCTCCTCCAACACCACCGCCGCGCGCCTCCTCTCCGCCGACGCCAAGGTGAGCCCCCGGCCACCCTTTTTTTTAATTTTTGTTAATTAGTATTAGAGATTGTTAATTAGTATTAGAATTTTACTATTAGAATTATTAGTATTAGATTGTTAGTATTATAATTTTAGAATTGTTAGTATTAGAATTTAGTATTAGAATTGTTAGTATTAGATTGCTAGTATTAGAATTGTTAGTAATTGTTAGTATCAAATTTGTTAGTATTAGAATTTTAGAAATAGTTAGTAAAAGAGATTGTTAATTAGTATTAGAATTTTAGTATTAGAATTATTAGTATTAGATTGTTAGTATTATAATTTTGGAATTGTTAGTATTAGAGTTACAATAATAATATGTATGTTAGAAATAATGTTAGTTACAACTCTAACATTAATTAATAAAAATAATGTTAGTTAGAACTCTATTATTGTAAACTATTTGTTAGTATAGTTAATCCGGTAGTGCGGGCGCCCCTGCCGGTGCCGAGTCCGTGGCGGTGCCCCTACCGGCGCCCGTGGCTGTGCCGCCGCGACATAGTGCCGACACCCCTGCCGGGTTAAAAGTAGTGAAGTTACTTTTTAATTTATGTTAACGTTGGTACATATATATATGATTTGTTTTCGTAGCTACGATGCCGCGACAGCCGCCGCGCCGTGGTCTGACTATTCTGGAGGAGATGCAGCAGATGGGTTAGGTCCGGGACTGGGCTCCGCCGGGGTGGCACTGGGAGGTCTTAGCTTCCGGGTCGCGCACCTTGGTGCGGAATCCGGGTCACGTCGTCGACCCGGATATTCTTTGGTGGAGGTCTTATGGGCCACGGTCTTTTCAGAGGGAGCCGGCCCCGCCGGAGGAGGTAGCTCAGCGCATTGCGGCGGAGGACGAGCACGTTCGGCGTTACATGTATGCGTTAGACAACATGTATAGGACCGGATGGAGCGTTATGCAGGGATCTCATGTTAGCTATGCTCCCGTGACTGTTCCTTTTCTTTGGGGGTTCACCCGGCGCGGCTCAGGTCCCGGTCGGCGCGTTATAGGACCCGGTCGGCGCGGTTGAGAGGTTGTAGTATTGATTGATGTATTAGGGTTAAATAAACATGAACCCGATCTATGTATGCATGTAATCGCACTATCTGCTTTCAGCACTATATATATTATCGATCCTTAGTTAAGAACTACATATGTAACTCCATTTTTAGTTTTCTGCATTATCCTTAATTTGATCATATGATGGTTCCTATATATAGCTTGCAGGCCGTTGTAGAAAGCATGGAGAGAGATGAAACAACAGAAAATTTCATGGCTGACCTCATAGCCAACGGTATTCTGGATGATCGCGACGACGACGTCATTCCAGATGATGGCGGTGACGATGTCACCGCAACTTTTTTGAATGACTCCGGTGAGGGAGTGGAGAATATTGAGGAAGAAGATCCTAATGGAGACGGTGAGGAAGAAGATCATCATAATGCCTCCGGAACCGTAGTTATCACCCAGGTATATAAATTAATTAAGCCGCTGTTGATCGACTAGATGCATTAACTAATTAAATTGTACTGACTATGAATTATTTCTTTTTTAGCCCTCCGGATCGAGCACTTCTTCGTAAAGTCGAGGAAGCGAGGCCCGGCCAAAAAGTTGGACGACGGTGTTAGGCACGACATCTCCCACATCGCTAAGGATGGTAAACCGATTGCTCCAGAGAAAGGTGCAAAGGCATTTATAGCTCAATGCGGAGTGCTTGTTAGGGACCACGTCCCGATCACCGTTCGAGAATGGAACAAGCCGAAGGGACTAGTGCTATCTGCAGAGGAAGAAGCTCAAGGTCTTTATATCAATGATGTAGCCAAAAACAACATTCTGAACAAGCTCATGTCACATTTCAACATAGTACCCGAAGAGGGGGATGACGCTGAAAAGGCCAAGATGGAGCAGGCCCTCCGTGACTTTGCCAAGAAGAAGATGGCCGAACTATTCAAGAACCACAAGAAAAGATTGCGCGGCCTTATCAAGAAAAAGAAGACTCCGGACAGTGAGAAGGTAAAAAATCACTGGGACGAATTCGAGAAGTACAGCACGGAGTCAGAAGAATTTAAGAAAAAGGTCGGCAACAAATAAGGCAAATGTTGCGTTGAAGCTTGATGTCTACGGGTGCTTCTATTCTTGTAGACAGTGTTGGGCCTCCAAGAGCAGAGGTTTGTAGAACAACAGCAAGTTTCCCTTAAGTGGATCACCCAAGGTTTATCGAACTCGGGAGGAAGAGGTCAAAGATATCCCTCTCATGCAACCCCTGCAACCACAAAGCAAGAAGTCTCTTGTGTCCCCAACACACCTAATAGGTGCACTAGTTCGGCGAAGAGATAGTGAAATACAAGTGGTATGAATGAATATGAGCAGTAGTAACGGCGCCGAGAAAAGTGCTTGCTGGCGTGCGGTTGATGGTAGTAATATTGCAGGAAGTAAAGATGCAATGAAACAAGTAAACAAGCAGCGATAGCGATATTTAGGAACAAGGCCTAGGGATCATACTTTCACTAGTGGACACTCTCAACATTGATCACATAACAGAATAAATAGATAGATGCTAGACTCTACACCCTCTTGTTGGATGATGAACACCACTAACCGTGTAGGATTACACGAACCCTCAATGCCGGAGTTAACAAGCTCCACAATATTCAATGTTCATATTTAAATAACCTTAGAGTGCATAACAGATCAACATAACCAAACCAAGTACTAACATAGCATGCACACTCGTCACCTTCACACTACGAAAGGAGGAATAGATCACATCAATACTATCATAGTAATAGTTAACTTCATAATCTACAAGAGATCACAATCATAGCCTACGCCAAGTACTACACGATGCACACACTGTCACCATTACACCGTGCAGGAGGAATAAACTAATTTAATAACATCACTAGAGTAGCACGCAGATATCTTGTGATACAAAACACATTGCAATCATAAAGAGATATAAATAAGCACTTCACTATGCCATTCATAACAGTGAATAAGTATTCTGTGAAATATAGCCTAAGAGACCCACACGGTGCACACACTGTCACCTTTACACACGTGGGACAAGGAGTCTCCGGAGATCACATAAGTAAAATCCACTTGACTAGCATAATGACATCTAGATTACAAGCATCATCATATGAATCTCAATCATGTAAGGCAGCTCATGAGATTATTGTATTGAAGTACATAGGAGAGAGATTAACCACATAGCTACCGGTACAGCCCCGAGCCTCGATGGAGAACTACTCCCTCCTCATGGGAGACAGCAGCGTTGATGAAGATGGCGGTGGTGTTGATGGAGAAGCCTTCCGGGGGCACTTCCCCGTCCCGGCGGCGTGCCGGAACAGAGACTCCTGTCCCCTAGATCTTGGCTTCGCGATGGCGGCGGCTCTGGAAGGTTTTCTCTGGTTTCGTCGAACGTAATAGGATTTTCGCGATGGAGACTTTAAGTAGGCGGAAGGGCAAGGTCGGTGGAGTCACGAGGGACCCACACAACAGGGCGGCGCGGGCCCTAGCCTGGCCGCGCCGCCTTAGTGTGGCGCCACCTCGTGGCCCCACTTCGTATCTCCTCCGGTCTTCTGGAAGCTTCGTTTGAAAATAGGACCCTAGGCGTTGATTTCGTCCAATTCCGAGAATATTTCCTTACTAGGATTTCTGAAACCAAAAACAGCAGAAAACAGCAACTGGCCCTTCGGCATCTTGTCAATAGGTTAGTTCCGGAAAATGCATAATAATAACATAAAGTATGCATAAAACATGTAGATATCATCAATAATGTGGCATGGAACATAAGAAATTATCGATACGTCGGAGACGTATCAGCATCCCCAAGCTTAGTTCCTGCTCGTCCCGAGCAGGTAAACGATAACAAAGATAATTTCTGGAGTGACATGCCATCATAACCTTGATCATACTATTGTAAGCATATGTAATGAATGCAGCGATCAAAACAATGGTAATGACATGAGTAAACAAATGAATCATAAAGCAAAGACTTTTCATGAATAGTACTTCAAGACAAGCATCAATAAGTCTTGCATAAGAGTTAACTCATAAAGCAATAAATCAAAGTAAAGATATTGAAGCAACACAAAGGAAGATTAAGTTTCAGCGGTTGCTTTCAACTTATAACATGTATATCTCATGGATAGTGTCAATGTAAAGTAATATAACAAGTGCAATATGCAAGTATGTAGGAATCAATGCACAGTTCACACAAGTGTTTGCTTCTTGAGATGGAGAGAAATAGGTGAACTGACTCAACATAAAAGGTAAAAGAATGGCCCTTCACAGAGGGAAGCATTGATTGCTATATTTGTGCTAGAGCTTTGGTTTTGAAAACATAAAGAGAGCATAAAAGTAAAATTTTGAGAGGTGTTTGTTGTTGTCAATGAATGGTAGTGGGCACTCTAACCCCCTTGCCAGACAAACCTTCAAAGAGCGGCTCCCATGAATTATTTTTATTTTTGTGTGGCACTCCTTCCAACCTTTCTTTCACAAACCATGGCTAACCGAATCCTCGGGTGCCTGCCAACAATCTCACACCATGAAGGAGTGCCTTTTTATTTTAGTTTTATTATGATGACACTCCTCCCCACCTTTGCTTTCTCAAGCCAAGGCTAACCGAATCCTTCGGGTGCCGTCCAACAATCACATACCATGGAGGAGTGTCTATTTTTGTTAATTAATTTGGGATCTGGGAATCCCATTGCCGACTCTTTTTGCAAAATTATTGGATAAGCGGATGAAGCCACTAGTCCATTGGTGAAAGTTGCCCAACAAGAATGAAAGATAAACACCACATACTTCCTCATGAGCTATAAAACATTGACACAAATCAGAGGTGATAAATTTTGAATTATTTAAAGGTAGCACTCAAGCAATTTACTTTGGAATGGCGGAGAAATACCATGTAGTAGGTAGGTATGGTGGACACAAATGGCATAGTGGTTGGCTCAAGGATTTTGGATGCATGAGAAGTATTCCCTCTCGATACAAGGCTTAGGCTAGCAAGGTTATTTGAAACAAACACAAGGATGAACCGGTGCAGCAAAACTCACATAAAAGACATATTGTAAACATTATAAGACTCTACACCGTCTTCCTTGTTGTTCAAACTCTTCACTAGAAATTATCTAGACCTTAGAGAGACCAATTATTCAAACCAAATTTTAGCAAGCTCTATGTATTTCTTCATTAATAGGTGCAAAGTATATGATGCAAGAGCTTAAACATGAGCACAACAATTGCCAAGTATCACATTATCCAAGACATTTTACCAATTACTACATGTAGCATTTTCCGTTTCCAACCATATAACAATGAACGAAGCAGTTTCAACCTTCGCCATGAACATTAAAAGTAAAGCTAAGAACACATGTGTTCATACGCAACAGCGGAGCGTGTCTCTCTCCCACACAAGCATGAATTTATTCAACAAAAACAAAAACAAAAGCAAACAGACGCTCCAAGTAAAGTACATAAGATGTGACCGAATAAAAATATAGTTTCAAGAGAAGAAACCTGATAAGTTGTCGATGAAGAAGGGGATGCCTTGGGCATCCCCAAGCTTAGATGCTTGGGTCTTCTTGAAATATGCAGGGATGAACCACCGGGGCATCCCCAAGCTTAGACTTTTCACTCTTCTTGATCATAGTATATCAGCCTCCTCTCTTGACCCTTGAAAACTTCCCCCACACCAAACTCGAAACAAACTCATTAGAGGGTTAGTGCATAATAAAAATTCACATGTTCAGAGGTGACACAATCATTATTAACACTTCTGGACATTGCACAAAGCTACTGGACATTAATGGATCAAAGAAATTCATCCAACATAGCAAAAGAGGCAATGCGAAATAAAAGGCAGAATCTGTCAAAACAGAACAGTTCGTAAAGACGAATTTTAAAATGGCACCAAACTTGCTCAGATGAAAATGCCCAAATGGAATGAAAGTTGCGTACATATCTGAGGATCACGCACGTAAATTGGCAGATTTTTCTGAGTTAGCTACAGAGAATTCTGCCCAGATTCGTCACAGACAGAAATCTGTTTCTGCGCAGTAATCCAAATCTAGTATCAACCTTGCTATCAAAGACTTTACTTGGCACACCAATGCAATAAAATAAGATAAGGAGAGGTTGCTACAGTAGTAACAACTTCCAAGAATCAAATATAAAACAAAGGTACTGTAGCAAACTAAACACATGGGTTATCTCCCAAGATGTTCTTTCTTTATAGCCATTAAGATGGGCTCAGCAATTTTA
Organism: Lolium rigidum; assembly: GCF_022539505.1. Taxonomy (NCBI): domain Eukaryota; kingdom Viridiplantae; phylum Streptophyta; class Magnoliopsida; order Poales; family Poaceae; genus Lolium; species Lolium rigidum. The sequence continues at coordinate 359,663,917 of NC_061508.1, read as the reverse complement.
ATGATGCACTCGCAAGAAATAGTATTTGAAGCACAAGAGAGAATCAAAAAGCAAATTAAAAACACATTTAATTCTAACATGCTTCCTATGCATAGGAATCTTGTAAATAAACAAGTTCATGAAGAGCAAAGTAACAAGCATAGGAAGATAAAACCAGTGTAGCTTCAAAAATTTCAGCATATAGAGAGGTGTTTTAGTAACATGAAAATTTTTACAACCATACTTTCCTCTCTCATAATAATTTTCAGGGACATCATGAACAAACTCAACAATATAAGTATCACATAAAGCATTCTTATTCACATGCATAAAAGTATCATTACTCTCCACATAAGCATAATCAATTTTATTAGTTGTAGTGGGAGCAAATTCAACAAAGTAGCTATCATTATTATTCTCATCATCAAATATAGGAGGCATAATATAATCATAATCAAATTTATCCTCCATAACAGGCGGTACTAAAAGACCAATATCACTATAATCATCATAAATAGGAGGCAAAGTATCATCAAAGTAAATTTTCTCCTCAATGCTTGGGGGACTAAAAATATCATGCTCATCAAAGCCAGCTTCCCCAAGCTTAGAATTTTCCATATCATTAGCAACAATGGTGTTCAAAGCGTTCATACTAATATGTTCCATAGGTTTTTTAAGTTTCACATCCAACCATCCATGTCTTAAATCAGGAAATAGAATAAGAAGCTCATTGTTGTCCATTATGCCAAACTAGTGTAAACAAGAAACAAAAAGATGCAATTGCGGGATCTAAAGGAAATAGCTTCGAGCACACACACAACGGCAACGAGAAAAGTACTTTACACGGGACCGGAGTATGAGTGCCTTTTACCTTTCCTCCCCGGCAACGGCGCCAGTAAAATAGCTTGACGTCTACGGGTGCTTCTATTCTTGTAGACAGTGTTGGGCCTCCAAGAGCGAGAGGTTTGTAGAACAGCAGCAAGTTTCCCTTAAGTGGATCACCCAAGGTTTATCGAACTCGGGGAGGAAGAGGTCAAAGATATCCCTCTCATGCAACCCCGCAACCACAAAGCAAGAAGTCTCTTGTGTCCCCAACACACCTAATAGGTGCACTAGTTCGGCGAAGAGATAGTGAAATACAAGTGGTATGAATGAATATGAGCAGTAGTAACGGCGCCAGAAAAGTGCTTGCTGGCGTGAAGTTGATGGTAGTAATATTGCAGGAAGTAAAGATGCAGTAAAACAGTAAACAAGCAGCGATAGCAGTATTTAGGAACAAGGCCTAGGGATCATACTTTCACTAGTGGACACTCTCAACATTGATCACTTAACAGAATAAATAGATAGATGCTAGACTCTACACCCTCTTGTTGGATGATGAACACCACTAACCGTGTAGGATTACACGAACCCTCAATGCCGGAGTTAACAAGCTCCACAATATTCAATGTTCATATTTAAATAACCTTAGAGTGCATAACGAGATCAACATAACCAAACCAAGTACTAACATAGCATGCACACTCTGTCACCTTCACACTACGAAAGGAGGAATAGATCACATCAATACTATCATAGTAATAGTTAACTTCATAATCTACAAGAGATCACAATCATAGCCTACGCCAAGTACTACACGATGCACACCTTCGTCACCATTACACCGTGCGGGAGGAATAAACTACTTTAATAACATCACTAGAGTAGCACGCGAGATATATTGTGATACAAAACACATTGCAATCATAAAGAGATATAAATAAGCACTTCACTATGCCATTCATAACGGTGAATAAGTATTTTGTGAAATATAGCCTAAGAGACCCACACGGTGCACACACTTGTCACCTTTACACACGTGGGACAAGGAGTCTCCGGAGATCACATAAGTAAAATCCACTTGACTAGCATAATGACATCTAGATTACAACCATCATCATATGAATCTCAGTCATGTAAGGCAGCTCATGAGATTATTGTATTGAAGTACATAGGAGAGAGATTAACCACATAGCTACCGGTACAGCCCCGAGCCTCGATGGAGAACTACTCCCTCCTCATGGGAGACAGCAGCGTTGATGAAGATGGCGGTGGTGTTGATGGAGAAGCCTTCCGGGGCACTTCCCGTCCGGCGGCGTGCCGGAACGGAGACTCCTGTCCCCGGATCTTGGCTTCGCGATGGCGGCGGCTCTGGAAGGTTTTCTCTGGTTTCGTCGAACGTAATAGGGTTTTCGCGACGGAGACTTTAAGTAGGCGGAAGGGCAAGGTCGGTGGAGTCACGAGGGACCCACACAACAGGGCAGCGCGGGCCCTAGCCTGGTCGCGCCGCCTTAGTGTGGTGCCACCTCGTGGCCCCACTTCGTATCTCCTCCGGTCTTCTGGAAGCTTCGTTTGAAAATAGGACCCTGGGCGTTGATTTCGTCCAATTCCGAGAATATTTCCTTACTAGGATTTCGAAACCAAAAACAGCAGAAAACGACAAGCGGCCCTTCGGCATCTCGTCAATAGGTTAGTTCCGGAAAACGCATAATAATGACCTAAAGTATGCATAAAACATGTAGATATCATCAATAATGTGGAATGGAACATAGGAAATTATCGATACGTCGGAGACGTATCAAAGCTATATCACCAAATTCTGGGTCCAGGTGGATACAGGGCTAACCGTCCTAAGTGGCAGGCAGCTGAGGCGGAACTGACCAGTAAAGGGATCAGATTAGGGACACACGGTTGGATCGACCGGTGTAAGGAGTGATTCTACGGGATTGGGGAACGTTGCATCCAGAAACAGGGAAGTGCATCTATAAGAAAGCTCATCTGAAGTTTCCCATCGAAGCCCTGGAAAAAGCACATAAGTGTAGGAAAACGTTGCATAGAAAACAAAAAATTTCCTATCGCGAACACGCAATCCAAGCCAAGATGCAATCTAGAAGACGGTAGCAACGAGGGGATGATCAAGACTAACCCTTGAAGAGATTCCAAAGCCTATAAGAGTAGGCTCTTATTGCTGCGGTAGACGATCACTTGCCGCTTGCAAAAGCGCGTAGAAGATCTTGATCACGATCGATTCCGGCGCCACGAACGGGCAGCACCTCCGTACTCGGTCACACGTTCGGTTGTTGATGAAGACGACGTCCACCTCCCCGTTCCAGCGGGCAGCGGAAGTAGTAGCTCCTCTTGAATCCGACAGCACGACGACGTGGTTTCGGTGGCGGTGAAGAAGTCCGGCGGAGCTTCGCTAAGCTACGCGGGAGATATGGAGGAGAGGGGGCGGCTAGGGTTTGGGAGGGGGTGGCCGGCCACTTCAAGGGGGGCGGCCAGCTTGTGGTCTTAGGGGTGGCCGGCCCCCTCCCTTGGCCCCTCATTATATAGGTGGATCCCCAAGTGTTGGTGTCCAAGTCTTCGAATAAGACCCGAACCAAAAACCTTCCATAAGAGGGGAAACCTAGCCCAACTAGGACTCCCACCAAAAGGTGGGATTTCCACCTCCCATGTGGGGGGTGGCCGGCCCCCTAAGGGGGAGTCCACTTGGGACTCCTCCCCACCTAGGGCTGGCCGGCCATGGAGGTGGAGTCCCATGTGGACTCCACCTTCCTTGGTGGTTTCTTCCGGACTTTTCTAGAACCTTCTAGAACCTTCCATAGAACCTTCCGCGACATCTTAATTCACATAAAATGACATCCTATATATGAATCTTATTCTCCGGACCATTCCGGAACTCCTCATGATGTCCGGGATCTCATCCGGGACTCCGAACAAATATTCGAACTCCATTCCATATTCAAGTACTACCATTTCAACATCCAACTTTAAGTGTGTCACCCTACGGTTCGTGAACTATGCGGACATGGTTGAGTACTCACTCCGACCAATAACCAATAGCGGGATCTGGAGATCCATAATGGCTCCCACACATTCAATGATGACTTTAGTGATCTAATGAACCATTCACATACATTACCAATTCCCTTTGTCTCGCGATATTTTACTTGTCCGAGGTTTGATCTTCGGTATCACTCTATACCTTGTTCAACCTCGTCTCCTGACAAGTACTCTTTACTCGTACCGTGGTATGTGGTCTCTTATGAACTCATTCATATGCTTGCAAGACATTAGACGACATTCCACCGAGAGGGCCCAGAGTATATCTATCCGTCATCGGGATGGACAAATCCCATCGTTGATCCATATGCCTCAACTCATACTTTCCGGATACTTAATCCCACCTTTATAGCCACCCATTTACGCGAGTGGTGTTTGGTGTAATCAAAGTACCTTTCCGGTATAAGTGATTTACATGATCTCATGGTCATAAGGACTAGGTAACTATGTATCGAAAGCTTATAGCAAATAACTTAATGACGAGATCTTATGCTACGCTTAATTGGGTGTGTCCATTACATCATTCATACAATGACATAACCTTGTTATTAATAACATCCAATGTTCATGATTATGAAACTAATCATCCATTAATCAACAAGCTAGTTTAAGAGGCATACTAGGGACTTCTTTGTTTGTCTACATATCACACATGTACTAATGTTTCGGTTAATACAATTATAGCATGATATATAAACATTTATCATAAACATAAAGATATAAATAATAACCACTTTATTATTGCCTCTAGGGCATATCTCCTTCGAGTCTCCCACTTGCACTAGAGTCAATAATCTAGTTTACATTTGTAAAGATATAACACCTTGGCCTTCCGGTGCTTTATCATGTTTTGCTCACGGGAGAGGTTTTAGTCAACGGATCCGACATGCTCGGAAACGTATGTATTTTGTAATTCATTTGCGTCTCAACGCATCACTCATTTCCAAATGAGTCGGCATTAAATATGTTTGATCTTACGGTGGAACCTTAATTCCGCGGTCTGAAATATGTCACTAATATTGTCACACACAATATAGCTTCAAAGTTCGACTCGTCGGAACTACACCAAGTTCTCAAAGAACCTCTTGACTTAACATCCTTTGTTATTGTCAAAATAATGACATACTCTGCCTTCTTTTGTAGAATCCGTCACAATATTTAGAACTCTTCTAAATCTAGCATAGACAACTTCTAGCTCATTGTGCTACCTTTTAAACAACACTTAGTCTAATTTGAGATTGAAATTATATTTTATATGTGACAAAACCAATATCGGTGTAACACCTTACAGCGATTTGTTTGTCATTTCTTCATACAAAAATATATATATATATCCTTAGTTCTTCTAAAGTA